>NC_090810.1:651333-953250 GCF_036512215.1 Solanum lycopersicum | reverse complement strand
GATGGAATGTTGCATCACGGTTGTGCTTCTTATTATACTTCCAGAGTTGAACAGTGAATTCCAGTTTATTCATTCTCTGTTTATTCTACTTGTTCTTTAGTTTTTACTTTGGCTGTAGTAATTGAACAAACATAGTGTTCCCTTCCCATCTAAAAGAAACCTAAGCAATAAACTATCTGATATATCATATGGAATAGGAAAGAAACAAAGCAAACTCTAAGGAAACCATATAGCAGAGAAGTTGTAGAGCCAAACTAATGCCTAATTTTGCATATCCTCCCTTATGAAAATGCATCTTAATATGGCACTCTTTTTGTCTGTCACTAACTCAGTGAGTCAAGTGTGTTCGGTAAAAAATAAAAGGGTCTATCAAGATGCCATTTGTGCAAATAAGGTGGTTTTCGTTGCTTCTAGATTGACCAGAATATAGCAATTGAAATCAGGAGTCGGGAAGCATTACCTGGAACTTATAGCAAGATGCATTACTCGTTGCTTTTGAAATGAACATTGCTCCACAAGATCAAGCGTGAACTCATCCTTTGCTCCCTTTGGGGAAAAAATAAAAAGAAATTAGAGTCCATATCTCAGCACCTCCTGGGTTCCAAACCCAAATAACATTATATTACCTTCTCCAAAGAAAACAGGAAAAGAAATTACAGTCAAAACTGCTTATCAGATAGGAATGACTGAAAGCTGGAAACAATACTGCCAATGTGTATAACTAAGACCTATCTAACTCAGACGAAAAATGGCATGTTTGTATGCACATTAGATATTGACGGTGCAAATACAGTAACTCAACAAATATTTTTTCATGCCAAAAAGATCATCTAAATACAAAATCTACTTTCTTCCTGGTAAACATATCTTTGAGATATATATTTACATCTTACATCAAGAGCAAATCAAACAGAATTGCCTGGACAACAGCTTACTTCATCCAAGTAAACCTTTGATTTCAAAAGCTACAATAGTTCACTAAAAATAGAACATTAGGTAGATTGTCAACGGTAACTTAAGAAGAGAAAATGATTCCATTTGTACCAACCACATTACATAACCCTGTTAAAAACGTAAAACTTATGAATGTTAGATTACACAAACATACCTCAGGATGCTGAGGGTCGACAGCATCAAGGACTTCTCTTAGAACCTCCAGAGCAGTGGCAGCCTTCTGCAGGATACTGCACAATATAGAAGCTCTCTTGCTAAAATACTTTTTGACTTCTAAAGATAAAACAAAATAGGCTATCTATGGATATTTTGGTTCACCTAGGACTATGGAGAAGCAGCAAGTCAAGAACATATGCAAATAATTTGAAGAAGGAAAGAAGCTATGAAGGGAGAAAAGTGAAAAGAAAATGTAGTTCATAAAAAAAGTGAGAAGAAGAACGTAAACTATACAATAAACACTGCAAGGCAGTAAGAGGACAGGAGTGCTATGAAACTATAATAAAGAGGGAAGAAATGGATGATAAACAGACCTCAAACAAGTGAAGAAAGTTGATTTTTCAGGCTTGCTGGACTTCTGATTTTCTGACTACTTCATTAGACGGGAAGAGTAGACTATCTATGGATATTCTGGTTCTGTTTCTTCTTAATACTTGTGTGTTTACGCAAGATGGATTTTCTTGGTTGGGTCTTTGTTGAAATAAGGCTATGCAACAAAGTAGACGTATCGAACCCCCTTCAGCCTTGGGCACAAACACATTTAATTTCAACTTACTAATTAATAAGTTCATCTCTATGAAACACAACAGCTGGTTGGACCAAAGTGTGAAATTTTTTATACTACAACATTCTATACATCATTTTTAAGTTTCCAACTTGAATAAACTTCTAACGATATCATCAAAACATATAGCTACAGAGAGAGGAATTGAAAAAAATTGTTATAGAAGTTCTATAGGAGCCTGAATATGTAATAGGAGCTTTCTTTCAGAATATACAGGCTCTGTCTGGGTAGAAGTATCCATGGAAAGTTTAAGCAGGCACTCAGCTTGCACCAAGAGTGAGGATATAGAACCAGAAAAGGGAAAAAATAAGGAATTCTTCTCCTCCACTCAGGCCACTACTACTCAACTGAGGAGACAGCTAACTTTTAATTTATCAACGTCCTTAACCACTAATATTACCTGTTATGCCAAATTACGAGAGAGAAGTATAGTAAAGAATTCTTTCTTATTCTCCCAATAAAAATCTGATGCTATGACATTTACCTGTTGTCCGGAACTTTTTGAGGCGCTGCTTGTGGGAATTTCATTTCACATCTAGAAGAAACATGGTCATTGTCTCTTTGATTATTTCTATTCTCATTTGAGGGAGCAGGCGGTTCGGCGGAGACAAGAGATCTTTGAGGAAACTCTACGCCTGCACTCTGAAAAGTCAAATCTCAAGCATTATCAGGGTATTCTGAGGTTTACACCATCACAAAAATAGCAATGGTGCAGACAATACTTCATTGTAAAGAAAAAAGAACTGCATTCACAGAATTTACAAGTAACTCATATTACACATTCTAAAGGTATACTTCACGAATTTTCTACTGATGCATGTTAGATGACCTCGCTCCTTGCGCTGTTAAGATTACAAAGTTAAATAATTCTTTGAGTAGGGGTAAAAGGCCTTCAGAAAAAAACTATGAGAGTATTGGTCCAACTTTTATAGCAATAATACGAGAACCATATTTTTTTCACCCTTTCAAATTAAAAGATGGAATATCCAATCAAACCCTGTAAGCAAACAAATTGATGTTCATAAAAAGTACTCCCTCCATCCCAATCTATGTGGCACCGTTTAACTTGGCACAAAGTTTAAGAAAAAGAGGAAGACTTTTGAAATTTATGGTCTTAAACAAATCTTAGGCGAATGTGTCGCTCTGTAAGAGGGCAATTTTAAAGTTAGGTGATTTCTAATTATAGAAAGGTGAGATTCTTCTTGGGACTAAAAAGGAAAGTGTGCAACATAAATTGGGGCAGAGGGAGTAACAGTCGACAACAGAAATGAGAGGAGGCACTGCAAAATCGATCACCATGCCCAACCCCAGTTTCTTTTAGGAGCGAGTGGAGTCAAATATTGGGCAGTACTGGAACAGATCCTATGCTACTTAGAAGGAACCCCTGGACTTGGTACATTATATAACAACATTGGGCATTCTGGCATGGGTGTTCTGCAGATACTTAATTGGACTAGATCAAATATTGATAGAAGATCTACTACTGGTAATTGTGTCTTTGTTGGTAGAACTTAAAATGACAGAGAAGCAAGAAACAAAGTGTTGTATCTCGTTCCAATGTAGAATCTGAATACCGAGCAATGACACAATCCACGTGTGAGATTATATGAATACATCATCTTCTAATTGCAATTGGGCTGAAGCATCCTACTCCGGCACAACTTTGGTGTGATAATCATCTTCCCTCTCTATCGCCTCAAATTCGGTGTATCATGAAAGAACCAAACACATTGAGGTTGTCATTTATTTCGATAGAAAATCCAGGAGAATTCTAATTTCACTTGCTACATGAAGCACAGTTGGACTAGACATTGCTAATTCAATAAAGCCAGCACTTGGGTGGGGGTGAACAGCAGGTAATTTCCTATTCTGGTTTCATGCATTGCTCTTCGTAGTTGAATACAATAAGGCAGGCTTCCATTCTTAATGTGGAAAGTGTGATGAGCTTGTCAAATGAACTATTGATTAATGTGTAGATAGGGGAAGAAGGTTTCCAGCCATTGATGTATTTGTGTTTCCTATAGTGATGGTGAATTAACTTTTTGAAGACGAGAGAGCAAGTAGATGATTTATTCACAAAGGCATCGAACGGATCTCAGGTTGATAACCTTTGTAACAAGTTTCGCATGATCAACATTTATGCTCTAGTTTGAGGGAGTATACGAAATCAAGTAAGTTGTAATTTCCTGATACAAAATATTGTAGCTGATTCAAGGGATTTAGATATCTAGTTACCATAGTTAACCTATTTTTCACATGTATTCAAAACGTTGTATTCTTTGAGTAATGATAAGAGGAAGTCTCCCAAATATTTTGCTTTACATAAACCACTAAAAGAATCTCTTACCAGTTACGAAAATCTTTTAAGCCATCATCTGGTCAACTTTCTCACTTTTTAATACTGAGTTTACATAAAATAGATCTGCTATTTATGGGTTTGCATAAACACTGGATGTAGAATGAAGTAGCTAGAAACAGATGATGGCAATCCTCAAAATTAGTGAGATATTTGTTAAGGATTACACGCGGCATCTAGTCTCATCAACTCTTCCTTTTTTTTCCCAATAGAGTGCAAAAATTCGATATTTCTCAATAGGATACAGTTATATGTAAGGTTAAGGTGAGTTTACTTACCACTAATTCATAATATGCGGAATAATACTGAGGGAACCTCCCAGAAGCTCCGCCAAGAGAAGTTTGTGCAGCATCTAGAAGAAGAAATATCTTCTCTCGTACAGGTAGATCTGACTGTATAGAAAGAAAGAAAAAAAAATAATACTTCCTTAGATAAAGGAGAATAAGCAAAGACCTAAACATGAAAAGTTAAATAACACAAAGAGGGGCAATCAAAAATAAAAAGTGAAAATACCAAACCTTTTTCTTTACTATCTTTACAAGTATTGGAAGGATTCCTGTATCAATAACCTGCTTATGAACAGGTTCTCCGATGTTGTTTATCAACATTTCCAGCAACTGCAGTATTACGTGACAATCCAATAAGTGTTAACCAACAAATGAACTATCTGTAAAAAGGCTACCAAACCAGCAAAAAAATTGTTATAGAATGAATGGACAACATTATTTCTAATGAGATGGAAAAACGTTGGAGAATCTAAAAGTACTGACGTTTACTGAGAAGAGTTGTGAGTTTGGGCTTTTACTTCCCAGCCGTTTCTTTATAGCTTTAACAACATCTCTAGCTTGCCTGTTCAAATAAAAGAAATATCATGTCCTTGAGTCATCAATAAGATGAAAGTTGAATGCTTGGTTGAAAAGTAACGAAAAATGCCAAGTCATAGTTCTGTTAGAAAACTTAATTCGGCACTAAAATTGAAGATCCACCCCAGACTAGCAAGAACTTGGTTTTAACAAGTGAACCGGAGATTTTTAAGAAATATAGAAGTTGTATAAGTTTCTCTCATCAATCCTTATAAAAATAAATTCAGTATGTGGTTACTACTTCGGCATGTCCCAAGGACCATGCAAATGAAGATTAACCATGTATATTAACTAAGGTGCCATAGAATAGCCACCTCATTGGTGCAATAGAAAAGAAACTTGCAAATTTGTTGTCTTTTAAAATATTAGGGAGGAAAATAGTTTTCAACTACCGTACCAAAATATGAGCTCAGGGAGCTCCATTATTTTTTCCCCCTTTTTTTGGTAACTTTCGACACTAGATACTACTCCCTTCGTCCCATTTTATATGACGATGTAAGCACAGAATTTAAGAGATACTTTTGAATTTGTGGTTTAAAACAAGTCATAGACATTTGTGTGACTATAAATCATCTCATTAAGGATAAAATGAAAAGATTTAAAAGTTGTTTCTAAATATAGAAAGGTCTCGTTCTTTTTTAGACATGCTAGAAAAGAAAGTGTGCCCCATGAAATGAGACAGAGGGGATAATATACTGAAACAGTGAAGTCTCTATTTGAAGGAATGTTTACAAATGCTGTAACAATCAAAGTAAAAAGAAAAACCTAAGTATGCCAGATAAAGACTTTAGCTAACAGATCTAAAACTTCCAATATAATATGCACTACCGTTAGAATAATAATTTGAGAGAGAGTTGAAAGAAAGTGCCATACTTGTGATCACGTGCGACCAATTCACATATTTCAATATTTTTTGTCCAATCTATTTCAGTGAGTTTGTCACTTGTTGCAGAGTTGACAAGCTCTACCGCCATTACACTTGTTTTCCAGCTGGAGAATAAGAATTTTATCAGAACCTTCGAAATCTTTCAGGGAACACGTATAATAGAAGTAAATAGGCTCATATTCGGAAGTCCAGACCAAGGAACATGAGTACAATCTCAGTAATAAAGATGAAAAAACAAGCCCAGAGCTTCCTTTGTGCATTAGAAGCATATAAGTACTTGCCTTAAGGTCCCATGTACTGATAAAAACTAAAAAATTGTTGGATCGGACTTAATATCATGCTATGACAGTCTGCAATATATAATGTATAAGCATAGGTCCGATTATAACAAGTAATCGCTTAGGTGCTAGCACATTTTCCCAACATGATTATATGTGATTTACAGTAAACTGAAAAATATTTCCCCATGCATCACATCTGACATGACAACCAAAAGTTAGGACTTCTTCAACACAAATAGCACAAAATCCTTTCTTCTTTCTGTTTTTAACTTTCAACAGAAGGAAGTCCTTAATATTTTTTAAAAGGAAACGCAATGTAGTCTCTGATCAATTGACTTCCTGCAATTTAGTCACCCAACTTCACTTTGTTTTGGATCCCAAATTCATTCATCATTCATCAAGATCAGCTGTGTGAGGCCCTTCCATTTGATCTATCCAATTCTGACATAAAGACTAGAGAAAGAGATAAAAGTTCCAAAGGTTCATAAGATATGCACATTAGGACCTCAATCCCAAAAGTTAGTACATGAAGTGAGGATTTCCTAAGACTATATAAACAGAGTCTATCATGCATCCGTGTGGAAATTCTAACACCCCCTCCACCGCCACGCTCAAGACTACAACTGGCGTATGGACAACATATATGGGGGGATCTAACATGGGATAAACCAAGAATTAGGATTGGCCCGACACTGATACCATTATAAGGGATGGACCTTGGGCCTCTAGCTCATGAAGTTAGTATTGATCAGGACCATACAAAGAACCAAATAACACATCCACAACCAATGTAAGAATTCTGATCGAGATCATGCATGCATTAGGGGCAACTAGAAAAAACTGCGTTAAAATATTATCTGGAGAACAACTGGATCATCTTGGTTGTTAAGTTTGGATCTGATGAGAGTAAGGCCAAATAGAGATGAGGGACTAAATATAACTTTTATTGCATTGAACTTTTTAAAAACACTAGGGAACTTAATCTTTATTTTTCACTTATGTCATAGCAGCTCAGTAATCATGTCTACAAAATCTATGGAAAATCTGGATAACGCCAAGAAATTAAAGTGCCAGAGTCTCAGCAGATACAAATGCCAGATAAGAACATGCAACTCACATATCAAAAGACACTGTTTTTCTTTTGCAAAGTGGGCATTAAACAGATATATTTGCACAGAAATCTACATCCAAATGCGAGTAAATACAAGAAACTATTATAATGGAAGTTGCTCATTCTTGTTTGTTGGGTGAGAGAGGGGAGGTGGAGATTGAGGTAGAAGAAACACAAAAAGGAATTCATTGCAAAAGTAGCATTGCACCTAGTAGAAGAAGCAAACCTTCCAACAATTGTGTGTGCCAATTTTAAGAAGTCTTATTAATAAAGAATGAGTGAATGACAAGTTGAAACAAATGCTAATGACCCTTGCTTACAGAGTTTTGGTGGGTTGCCACCCACATTCCACCGCCTCAATCAATAACCCTGATGTAATTTGTTCCACCTTCCTAGACAACCGGTGGGCGATTCCAGTTAATACTATGTCATTAATTATGAAATCCCCAAGTGACACCTAATTCTACGTAGGAGTAGCGAATGTGGGACCAAACATTAATCACCAACCACTAACTTTCCCCACTTCACCTTCTCCCTCAGTCCATCAAGAAACCACAACTCATCTTAAACAACAAGACATACACATACAGTAGCACCACCAGCTTCACTAGAACTCAACCACGTCCGCTCCTCATTTCCACCCAAAGTGTTCATATACACAAAGAAAACCACCATCAACACAGATCCGCAGACTTCCCTTCAGATTACTTCATAAGACTTGGTATTTGGTCTTTCATTCCATCTAGGTAAATAATTATAACATTCAACCAAGTGCACCGTTTAGCCTTCTTGTAGCACAGGTGCCAAGAGATAATATATACCCAATTTTAGAAAATATATTCATAAAATATCTAGTTTTGTGGAAAGACCACGGGTTCACAAGTCCCACTTTTTGGCTACAAGTTCGCCCTGAACTATGAATTGTAGATAAGCCATAAATCTACAACATAAAGTCATAAATGTCTTCCAAACAATTCACATGCTTCCAGAATCCAGACAAGGCTGGTATCAGAAAAAGATAAACAATACTGCCGAAAAGAATCACCACCAACTTTATTTTCAACCAAACATCCAATATTTAGAAATGTTTTCCTCAGGTGAAATATTTGAAAATATTTTCCATTAAAAAATCATTTTTCTTCATCCAGATAGGGCTGTTATCAAATCAAGATAATGATACTACCTAAAAGAATCACCATCAACTTTATGTCCAACAAAACATCCTATACTTAGAAATATTTTCCGCAGCTGAAACATTCTGTTAGAATATTTTCCATTAAAAATCATTTTATTTCATCCAGACAAGGCTGTTGTCAAATTAAGATAACAATACTACCTAAAAGAATCACCACCCAGAATCATTTGACTAATTCAGCAAGTAATCCAAAAACTAAATGCTTATCAAATAAGCAGTCAACATCAAAGCTTAAATATGATTATAATTGTCATCAAACAACTTATCAAAAATTTTTAAAATGGCCAAGTACATAAGGGCCCCTTAAAGTTGACACACGTCTTCATTAACTAAGGTTGATACCTATTAAGCACTCCAACGTGATTCAAAGTGTATCTATTATACAAAAAATATGGAATTGAGTAATATTTAGTGTGATTTGCTTAACTAAATGGAAATACAATCATTTGTCTAATCTACCTAATTAGATGAAGAATGCTGACATGGGCAAAAAAGTATATCTCACTTCAACTAGGCAGGAGTGATACCAACCAAAGTCATTTCCTTTTTTCAAATCACACATTCTTAAACTGAAACAACACTACAAAACTTGCTCTCCTTCACGTTTCCTACAAAACCACCAGTTACACCAATCCAAAACACCACAATTGTTACAATCTCAGGAAAACCACACCCCAAAGGCTAGCTATTGAGGTGCGAGAGCACAATAGCTATACAAACCCCATCTAGGACTAGACCATAACAATAATCAACAACCATTAACTTACCCCTCTTCACCTTCTCCCTCTATCCATCAAGAAACCACAACTCATCTTCAACAAAAAAACATACATATACAATCCCACTATCCAAAACTCAACCACTTCCCCACCTCATTGCCACCCCCAAAGACTTCATATACAGAAAAAAAAACCACCATCAAAACAAAACCACAGGATTCCCAATGAGAGGAATCAAAACCACCCAAACCCATAATCTACAAACAATTCACATCCTTCCCCTCTCAATACAATCCAATACACATTGAAACTTGAACACCCTCTTAAATTTCAAGAATAAAAATAAGATCTTGAAAATTTCTCATCAGCAAGTAAGCTTAAATGGTATAAAAACAAAAACCCACAAAGCAAAAGGTGTACAGATAAACTCTAAGTTGCAATTTCATGCTAATAGTTCAAGTTAAGAAAAAAAGACAGCTTTTTTAATAGAATCACCTATATTTGATTGTTGCTGAACTTCTGCTCTGTTAAACTTAATGGAAGAAGAGGTAAAAAAACACACAGAAAGAGCAAATCAGCAAATGCTTCCAGCTAATCAACTGTCAACAACACTCAATACAGCCTCTCTAATTTTTTGTATGAATCATTGCATACACCTGTGTATATATATATATATATATATCTGGCTGGCTGTATACAGAGAATCTTTGATAAACTAAGGTACAAGGCTTCTTCTTTTCTTTTTTTTTTTTCCTTTTGAAATCTTTAATATTCTTTAGTTTTAATAAAATTTATGTGGCACAAAAAAAAGGAAATAAATATTATAAATTATTTTTAGATAAAGAAAAGTAATTTTAATTTTTTTTAAACTTGAAAATATTTTATATGAACATCTTTTACAACTAAATGAATCATTTTTATATTAAAAAAAAACTAGGATTAAAATTTAAGTTTTCAGAATCTTTAAATAATATTTTAATATGAAATCTATAAAAGGAGAAAAACATATTCTGTTCTACGTTAAATAATTTTAAAATATCGAATTTTATCTTTAATAAAAAAATTATATTTAGATAAATATATATCACTTGTTTTATTTTTAAATTTTTTTTTTTGAACTGTGCCAAATTAAATTAAATTCTTACTATTTTTACACATTTATTTAAGTGAGAGTTTTATGACAGGCACCGACCCTGTCCCTCACTCTGGGCTAAGAGGCTGTCCAGTCGGTTAGAACATTCTAATCTTGACTCGATTTGAAGTTTTTATTTTATTACATTAATTTGGAATTAAATTATATAATTTTTTTTATTAATATTTTAAATTTGATTTTTGATTATATTAATATAAAATATTTAAATTTTATTTTATTATTTTTTAAATAGTTTTTATTTTAATTTTAAATATTTAATTTGATTTAACATAAAAAATTAATACTTTTGACTCTCCATAATAAAAGTGACAAAACGTACGAACATTTGTAATTTTCAAATAATAGTCCAATCTGCGGTAAAAATCCTTTTTATGAAAATTCTAATAATATGAAAGCACCATTAAAAGAAAAAAAAGTTTAAATTTTTTAAAATATGATAACACTATCAAGAGAGAAAATGTTTATGAAAGTATTATTAAAAAAGAGAAGAAAAACATTAAGTAATGATATTTCATGTAGGGGTTTTATATAAAAAAAATTAGTTCTTATCGATAATTGATTGTTTTCAAACACATTCAATTTTTTATTTCATGAAATATATATGCAACTTATAGTCGGTGCACAACAACATGAGGAAAATAAACCATACAAAGTGATTTTTTAAAAAACTTTAACTTTTCAAGAACATGCATAATCATCATAAAGAAATCATGGAACACATAGCATACATATATGACTCCAAAACATAGAACAAACCAAGAGGAACTCATTACCTCAAGTTAGAGTAGGAATAGAAGGAAATAGATGAGGATATCGGGACATCATAATGGCCTCGACCTGTGAAGTACCACTCTCAACTAAGTGATTCCTTCACAACACTTTTATGGAAGCAATTTCCTTATTCCTTAACTTCTTAACTTGCCGGTCCAAAACCTCAACTAGAACTTCCTCATAAGAGAGACTTTCATCAACTTGCAACCCTTCTAGGAGAATTATGGATGTCAGATTTCCAACACACTTTTTAAGCATGAAGACATGAAAAAGTGAATGTACTGATGCCAACTCATTTGGCAAAATCTAACTCATAGGTAACCTTACAAATACGTCTCAAAATTTGATATGGGCTTACATACGGGAGACTAAGCTTCACGTTCTCATTACACCCTTCATGGGTGAGATTTTCAAGTAAACTTAATCGTGAACATCAAACTCAAGAACACTTCTTCTAACATCGGCATATGACTTTTGTCTACTTTGAGTTATTTTCAACCATTCCCTAATAAGCCGAACTTTCTCAATAGCTTCATAGACTAAGCAACTTCCCCCCACCTCAAACTAACCTATAGGAGACATTCAAAAAGTAATTTTCATATAAAAGATATTGAGATCAGTTGAACTCGTTGATTGTATGATATATATCGAGTACAAATAGTTTTATTTACACATTTGGTTTGATTAAATAGAAAAATTACATTGCTAAAATAATTAGGAATTTTCAATATATATGACAAACTTAAAAAAATTGAAAGGTTAAAACTAAAAAAGAAAGAAAAAATTATTAATTAGAACGCCAAAAGTATTATCAAATTTTAGAACGAAAAAGACAAAATAGATATAAGATTTGAATTTTTATCCTTACTTAGATAGGTGCACTCAATCATAATCGTAGTATATGATACCTAATTGTGAGTTCACAAATTTATATTTAAGTGTTTTCTACTCTATATGTCCAACAATACTTGTTCATTATTGATTTTCCACATTTTTTAAGAAAATATAAATAAAAAGATCATTTTACTATTACCCTTTGAATATAATAAATATAATGTCTTGAAAATGTAATAGAGAAATAATTATAACTAATGATAAGGGTAAATTAGGAACTAAGTATAAAATTTACCATTGATTTCATAAAGCGGAGTTTTATTTGACATCCCAAAATGATATAATACTATCATCGAACGAAGAGAGTAAAAAATAGTAATACTACGCTATATAATCTCAAGAGGAGAACATGGCTCACGTGAACGCAATGACCTACTCCTAGATACACCCCCTAGTTCAAATATTCTAATTTATAGAGAATATTTAAAGGAGAACTATTGAAGAAATCTCAAAACACAACGTAAATTATTAGTTTCATCCTCAAAACTATTGACAACCTTGAAAACTCTCATTTACTTGACTTACTGAGCTTAAATATACCTTTTTATCTTGAAACATGAGCGAAACACCCTAAATTCTCGTCAAATTTAGGGACATTTACAATACTTCTCTGGATTTTTCATCATGGGTTTCATGCTTCTACAAGAGTTTAAGACCACTTATGTCATGTGACAAGTCGAGATATATCTAAATTAAGTTAATCGAGTCAAGGAATACTTTTAAAATTGTCAATAATTCAACAACAAAACTAATAATTTACGTCAAATATAATAAATACTTTATTTATATGGATAATCACTAATTGTAATTTCTTAATTTTTTTTTTGTTTCTCCATTGTGTTTCGACTTTTTTACGACCTCAAATTCTTAATGTTATGTCTTCCACTTTCTCCATAATATATTTTTGTACTTTTCATAAATAATGTCATGTTATACTAATCTTTTGTATGTCTTTTATCAACAACATAAAAATAAAGGTACAAGAGCTTACATTCTATGTACTTGAATATATTTGTCTCCAATGTTATCTCTCTATTGCTTCGTAGTAGTATTTTGTCTCATATTACTTTCATTTTATGTCTTTTACCTTTTTCATGATTTTTTCCCTTTAATTCTTTTTATAATTAATGTCATATTATAATCTTTTTCTATGTTTCTATGAACACTAAAGATATAACACTTAAAAAGTAAAAAAAAAAAAAGCACTCTTCTTTCATTTTTATTTTCATTCTCTCCATCTTTTAATATTTTATTTTTATATTCAATTTTGAGATATTTTTCAGTTTTACAAAATCATCAAAAGACAATAATTTATTATGAAAAATTGTATATAATCTCCTTTATTTCCTCATTATATTTTACCATTATGTTCCTCCTTCTTCATGACCTTAAATTTTTAATGCTATATCCCCACCTTCTTTATGATCTTTCGCTTTCACTATCATGATTAATTAATTTCATATTATGATAATATTTTATATATTTTCTATAATAGAGGAGTACAATTTTATTATCGATTTTCGATGCACTTTAAATAAATATATCATGTAAAAGAATTGAAAAATATATTAATATTTTTATATTATTTTTATTTTATAATATGTTTAAACTTTTTAACACTACTTGTTATTTATTGTAATTACGATGAAATTAAACAAAAAAAAATGATGACGATGTATAGTGATTGAGTCTTCTTTTATTTTGGTCAAATGATGAGTCTCATAAATTATAATAAAAAATGTAAATTAAAATCATCAAATTATACCATAACAATCACACCTCGAATTTAAATAAATTATCATTTGTTCATGAATTATCTTTTTTTTAAAAAGTCAAAATTTAAGAATTGATCCATACCAATTTTGGGATGAACATTCAAAAAAAAATCTTTTATCTTTTTCTAAATAAATAGATGTCCAAATACAATTACAATATTTCCAAATTATTTTTCTAACTAACTTCAAAATCTTTTTTTTTTAATTAAAATCTATAACTAAACATTAACTTAGTAATCAGATTATACTTTTATCTATTCTAGCTAATAAATTGTCTCTATTATCTATAATTACTTATTCAGTATATTAAAAATTAATATCCAATAATATTTATCCAAATAATAAGCCATGAATAAAATTATTATCGAATAACATTTCACATTTTTATGTTTATCATATTGTAAAACACATATGTGTCAAAAGACTTCAATGAAATGGTCAAACTTATCAAATAATCCAATATTATACTTCAATAAATAGAAACAAATTTATTTTACTCCCTTATTTATAATATTCATTTTTTAAAAACTTTTTTTTTTGCCCTTTTTAACTTTTATAGAAAAAAATAATAATTGGAGGAAAGTATTTTATAAAGATAAGTATTAGCCCGCCAACATAAGAAGCCAAATCCACCAATCCCCCACTTGCCTAATACACTTTCCATAATATGCAAACAAAAATGCCCACTACATTCTAGTGAGAGAATATATATATAAATATATATAGAGAGAGAAAACACAAAAGCATCGAAAACCATTTGCTGCTTCACAGCTCACCCCTTAGTATTAATAAAAAAATGATTAATTTTACGTCTTAGTTTAAGTCCATATAAAATATAAGAATATATAATTTTTAAAATTTTATAATTTTAAATTAAAATGATGTATTTCCTTCTTTCTATTTTAGTTGTTATAACTTCCTTTTTAGAAAATCAATAATATGTATTTTAATCAGCATTTTAAAATGTATTTTTCATCATATATATATATATATATGGTACTTTATGTATAATTTTGAATATATAATTTTTTAAAAATCAAATTAATTTAATTTTAAAATTAATCAAATCAACTCTCAAAAAGGGTACGAATGGAGCCTTAGTTGTTATATTACATTTTTTGAGAGTCAATTTAATTAGATATTTTAAATAAAATTTTACACATCTAAAAACTATACATAAAAGTCTATAAATTACAACTTTTTTATATCAATATGATGTGAATACATTATAAAATATTAATCAAAATTCATGTCATCTAATTCTAAAAATAGAAAACAATTACAACTAAAAGAAAACAGATAAAATATTCTTCAAAATTCAAGAAAAAATTAGCTAAACTGACTCTCGAAAATTGAAACGTGATTATGTTAATCACTTTAGCTTCCCAAAATTTTTGTCATAATTAACCTAAAACATAAGCCCAAAGAGAAAGAATAATAAAAATTATTCCAAAAAAATCCTCCATATTCTTCTCCCCTACCCCTCTAGTTATGTGCTGTTCTCTGTCTGGTTTGTGAAGACGACTCGTAAAAATCATCTAAAAGAATTCCCATAATCAGATCTAAAAAAAATGCTTCCTATTACGGCGTCGTTTTCTTCTGATTCATCCATGGATCTACTCTAGTAAATTTTCAATAACATATTGAACAATTTTTCCGGTAAATTATTCCTAATGGATTTGGATGAATTCCGGTTGATACTATCGGAGTCCAAGGTAGATGTATGGACCATGATGGATGCGGCGATATCTGTTGCTGCAGTCGACTGTGCAGATGAATTGAAACGTCGACGTGATGGAATCGTTGAAAAACTCTACTTCACGCGCTCCCGGAGCTCAGATGACGTTGGTAATGGCCAGCATAGGTTAGATAACGGTACTAGAAATGTGGAGATGATGATGAATAAGAGTCCGTTAACACCGGAGTCTAATCAACGGGAGAAGGAGAATAGTAATGACAAGAATGAAGAAGAGGAAGATGCAGATCCGTATGGAGGACTGTTTGATGATGATGATGAACAAACTCAAATTCTAACAATCAAACAACAGCTTGAAAATCCACAGCTGGTAGATTTTTTTATCATTTATTTTAGCTTATGTTTGAATTGATTGATTATTGATGAATGATGAGCTGAAACTTATGAATTAGTCGGATGAGGATGTGGTTGACCTGCTTCAAAATTTAGCAGATATGGATATTACATTCCAAGCTCTTCAGGTGACTATTTTTATTTTGCTTTTTTGTTTGGTTTTGTATTGATTTATTGTTGTTTGTTCCGTTAAGTTAGTGTTTGGATTGAAATTATTTGTTAGGACACTGATATTGGAAGGCATGTGAATCAATTGAGGAAGCATCCATCAAGTGAAGTTAGGAGATTGGTGAAGATGCTTGTTAGGTTTGATTTTTTCATGAATTTTGTTGTGATTTTCTAGACGTGAAGTAGTTGAAGAGTAGTTACAGCTGCAAGATTATGTGATCCCCTTTTTTTTGGGGTGAGTTGATTTTATTTTTCTTCTCTTTTGTGCCAGAAAATGGAAAGGAACTGTTGATGATTGGGTTAGGCTCAACCCGCCTGAGCAACATGAGTCTGCAAATCTTATTGGTAATTTATCCACACAAACCAATATAGTCTCTGCTTTGTGTTTTTTGTCTCACGAAAACACGGACTAGAAGATGATGAAGATACTGATGAGTTATTTTTGGTATGGTAATGGGGCAGCTGCTGATGACGACTCGCCCCAACAGAGTGTACGGAGGAATCAACAGAATGGTAATCATCAGGTAAATTTAAGGAATTTACTTGTGTCTAGTCTGTTTTCTCGGTTGTTTAAGAAAAGCGCGTGGAGGGCAGATTGAAAGAAAGAGCGTATGGTCGGAGGACCATTCGTTGTGGATTCTAAGTTTGACATTCTGTATTAACTTCTTTGTTTTTCTTTTTGAATTTTACAGGTTCCTGACTTTGCATACTCACCGAATCCTCGAAGTGAGTATCAGTCTAACACGTCATTTTTGTCCGTTTGCCTAATACTTACTCTAGTATGCATTTGATCGTCTTTGACCAATCGTTTTCCTTTTAGATGGGAGTTCGAGCTCGGACAGGAATAATTCAGAATCAGAGTACAAGCCTAAACCAGTTCCCCAACGGAATGTAACCCCTACTAGACCACTGCAGTCTGCTCCTAAACCTGTTTCGGCTCCTCCCCCAAGTGTATACTGCTCAACTCTTGTATACTTGCATGGTTTAGTACGACATTCATTATTGCTATAGTTTGCTTTTCACTACTAGTTAAAGAAAGTATGTTGATTAATAATGAGATGAAGGGTTTCCTGCTCAGGGTAGTGTATAGTGAGTGACTTGAAGCTCTTTCAGTGTTTGACTAAAGTTAGGTTGGTCTAGTTTAGCTCAACTACTTCCTAAATAATAATGGTAGCAGGTCGGCAGGTCCAATATGTATACAGTTGACTACTATTGCATCATTCATTTTCACATGAATCTTTTTCCTTACTAGAGATGGTGATTGCTGCAGTATCTATTCCTCAATCATCCACTCGTGTGATCGCAATATAACTAACTTGGTTCTTGAATGTGTGATTTTTAGTCAGTCTTTAGCCTGTAGGTGCTAATTAATATAGAAATACAATGCATCCAATGTAGTTAGATGCACGACAACATTATGATTTATGTTTTACTGGGTATTTGCAGAGACCTCTTCCGAGGGAATCCGCTATAGATATTGAGAGGCTGAATTCAGCAAGAAGACGGCTTCAGGAGAATTACCAAGAAGCTCAAAATGGTGTGGTTTTGGATTTTAGAATATTATACTGCCGTATTATTAGCAATAGCAAAAGTAGAGTTTAGTTGGATATTTTTATCGACTGTTGATGTATTGTTTTTGCTTTTTGTGAAGCTAAAAAGCAAAGGACAATACAGGTGATGGATATTCATGAGATTCCAAAACCAAAGAACGGCTTCATTGCCAAGAATAAAGGCGGCTTTCAGAGCAGGCATCATCATCGTTGAGATAAAAAAGCCCCCTCCCTGTCTGTGTGTACAATACTACTGTTCCTCAGCTTTAAAGTTCAAAACTCTGCATCTTTTGTGATAACAGGGCCTTTTTCTTTCCAATCAAAAAACTATTTACTCCTCCTATACTTTTTTTGGTTAACTAATCTATATAGCTTTTGTTCGAACGTTAGATTTTAACTGCTTTTGAAAATCATCACTTTTCAGTTCTGAATTCGACTGTTACTTGAGTCAGTACAACTATCATCTAGGTGTCATTTCCACATTAGACAAAATATTTGTTTGCTAAATATGTGAAAGACACAAGTTACTCCTCCTTTGAAATTTTTTTTAAAAAAGGATGGCAACTTATTTTAGCTTTTCTAATTTCAAATACCCCTTAAACTTCTTACTAAAAACATATCATTAATTTGTCTTAGAAAGTCTATATTAAAAAAGTATCAACTATAGAAAAGATATAAATGTTCATCAAGTCTCATTTCAGATTTAGTCTTAATTAAATCAGATAAAAAGGGAGTATCTTTTATTCATCCTAATTGAAAGCCTAATTTATTTCTCTCGACACGCGATTAGACATAAATTTTATTGTTGGACATCAAAGCATTAATGAATGGATCTTTAAAAATTATTAAATATGAACATACTTACAAATAACAAAAGAACGGAAAAATTACATAAATTAATACATTTTAAAAATAATTACTTATTTTAACGATACTTTTTGTTTATTATCATTTATAGCAATATTGTAATAAATTTGTCATATGTATTAAAAGTGAATTATCTATTCAATATATTTGAATTATAATTGTTTTTGAAACATATTATGTTTGTTTGGTAAAAAATTGTCACATTGAATTATAAGTATATTAAAATGTGTTATAAATGTATTATCCATCATTAAAACTTATATTATATATGAATAATAAATTACTTTCTGTAATATGTATTAAACTTATATTATATATGAATTAAAAGTATCAAGTGAAAAAAAAATATTATCGCTATAAATGGTAAATATTTTTTTTAATATAGTATATATATATATATGTAAGTTTCCACAAAAGAATATGTTCTCACTTATAGAAAATTTACTTAATCATCTTAATGTGAATAGGTATTGAAAATTCAAATTATGTTGAAATACAAGAAAATTCATATTTGGCTATTACAAAATTAATTTACGCACACTATCCCATGTTAAAAATATATTACAGAAATTATGTTAAAAAAATTTAAGTGCCTAATAGGTATAAGATAAAATTAAAGTGTCTAAGTGAATTTTTCGAACAATTTTAAATAATTATTAGTTATTTTTTCTTATAAAAATAAAAATAAACATTGAGAATGAGATAACAAGTTTGGTTTACATAAAAATGTTCCAATTATTATTCTTGTAACAAACTAAATATTACTTTTACATATTGTGTTACATAATGTAGGACTGCTTTGAATCATACTGTATTATTTCCCGTTTTATTTTTACTTGTCCATCGCATTATGTTAAGATTTTCAATAATACTTAATTCAATTTATAAAATTAATAAAAAATTTATTAGTTTGTGATTATTTTATTTTTACTATTAAATACTATTAATTTATTAATATTGAGATGATTTATACTTTCACCGTACATTTTACTTATCGCTGTTTAATATTAGATTTTGAAAAATAATTTGAATAATATGTATTTAATGCTAAGAATAAAAGATGGAAAAAAAATAGGCGGAATGATCTGGGAGACCCTTGTACTTAATTGGCTCCGTTCTTCAATTGAACCCTTCTACTTGTTATTTTGCCAAATGAACCCTTAAACTCATTCAAACCCAATATTTTAAACCTCTTTCCCATTTATTGTGTGTGCGTGTAAATACACTCTTTTTAAACATCAAACACCACATCATTTTTAATGACACGTCATTATTATTATTATTATTATTATTATTATTATTTCAATGACAAATCAAAAATCAAATTTTAAAAAATAAAAAGTGCAATTTTCTCTCTTTCCCCCTCCTACTTCATCTTCTTCATTCTCATCCATCCTTAGCCTCACTCCAAAAATAAAACAACATTTTCATCTTTCTTCACATTTTACACTCAAAAGTTTTTCAATCATAAAAAATACTATAGATTGTAATCAGCTCCTTTATGTAGAAGGTTTCAGAGTTCAATTTACATTTCGAGAAGGTGTTAAGCATTGAAAATATTTGCCAACTTGCAGTTGATCAACAACTAGATTAATTTTTTTTACTAATCTTAGAAAATCATTAAGTAATAAAAATCCATTTTTTATTCGGAAGGAGAGTTGAATGAAATTTTTAGGAAAAAGTAACATATTGTGGAAAGACAAATAATAAAATGTAAATATTTGTGGCAAAAACAATCGGTTATGAGTAGCCACTAAATTTCTTTTTCATGGCAGCAAGAATCGCTGCAAAAGGCCATATAAGTCGCCACTAAAGAGTGGCAAGAAAGTCGCCGCTAAAAGCATAAAATTGTCGCCACTATAGAGACTTTTAGCGACAAAATTCAAAAGTTTTAGCGACGGATGTATTCGCCACTAAAAGTTACTTTTAGCGACGACATTCATAGGTTTTCGCGGCGGGTAAGTCGCGACCAAAAGTATCTTTTAGCGACGACATTTGTAGGTTTTGCTGCGAATAAAGTTGCCACTAAAAGTGACTTTTAGCGACGAAATTCATAGTTTTAGCGGCGATTATTGTCGCCACTAAAAGTAACTTTTAGCAACGACATTCATAAGTAAGAAGCGTCTTTTAGCGACGAATTTCAATGGCTCTTACCGGCAGTTAAGGTCGCCACCAATAGTGACTATTAGCGGCGAATTTCATAACTTCTAGCGGTGGTTAGATTGCCACTAAATGTCTTTTTTGTGGCAACTCTATTCGCTGCTAAAAGCCGAAAAAGTCGTCACTAAAAGACCTTTTTAGTGGCAACTGCACTCGCCACTAAAGTCATTTTTTTAGCGACTATAATCGCTGCTAAAAGTTATATAAGTTATTACTAAAAGCTATATTATTCACCACAAAAAGACATTTTTAGTGTCAACTAGAAGTCTTTAATAGAGGAGACTATAATAGCCACTAAAAGCTATATTAGTCACCACTAAAAGTCTTTATGAGTGGCAACTATAATAGCCATTAAAAGCTATATTAGTCGCCACTTAACACATAATCTCATATAATATCGATCTTATGAGTAGCCAACGTCCAACGGTTGATAGTCCAGTTGAGCAAAGCCTTGGCCTTTTGGTTCATGAATGCCTTGGGCAAGGTTGTATGATCACTTAAACCAATACACGTTGATTGGGTTATAAAAAATCACATCTAGCATACGTGACAACTTCTATACCCTATTTCTATCCAATTTAGAATAGAGTTCTCTAATGAGGACAATGTTTCCCTCTCCCTTAGGTCCCTTAGCAAAGCGTATCCAACCTTTTTTCTCATGAGTAAGTATAAGTGGCTACTAAAATTTCGATAGAAGTCGCAACTAAAACAAGTATTATTTAGGAAACGCATCATAGATGCATATCAACATGAGGAAACACAATAATGAAGACTCCTTCTCATTAAACAAGAATTCAACTAAAATATGCATAACATAAAGCCATGAAAAACTCATGAACACTCATGACTCTACGCTAAGAAACTCGAAGTCTCAAGCTTGAGTAGGAATAATAACGAATGATGTTTTCAATTAAAAATAACACTTAAGCATTTATTTGTGCAACAATGATGTTTGTAAGTCAATTAAATGAATTGCATTATGTAAGTCAAGTGGGAAAATATAAGATTTTGCTCATGTGTGTCATAATTATTTAGTATTATTTGATAAACTAGAATGAGAAAAAAAGTTTTAATAGCATAAATTGGAGAAAGTTAATTTTGGTTATAACTCTTTCACTATTTAGTATGATAACGGTCAAAAACACATTAAAATTTTCTTTTTTTAAAAAAAAATGTTATAAAAGAGAGGTGTATATTTCTCAAAGTAATACGTAATGGTTTAAATATAAACGTTACACACTCAATAATTTAAGTATAAAACTCAAAAAATGAATAGTATGAGTGTATTTTTTATCTTCATTACTTGATCAAAATAAATTATATTTTGGCTATCTACCTTCTTCATTAGTATCTTCTTACACGCAAAAATACCCCCATTAATCAATTTTGATAACAAATTCTATTTATTTTTCACCGTTTTGATTTATGGGGTTTACTTTCTAGCCCCAATAAAAATAGTGACTTGTGTTATAGGCTGCTGAGTAGTCGAAAGATAGTCATAGGAACATAAAGTTCCAGCACTTGCAAATGTGTGAATCTAATAGTGGTATCAACATTGTAGAAGCCTAACGAAACAGATAAAATTAAGAGTAGAAAACAATATAAATTTCTCTTCTGAAAAAGTTCTCTAATACACTAGCCTATTATAATCATATATCATAGATAAATAGCAAAATATTAGAGTAATGTGTGTTCTATTTGCTGACTACATATCCTATAAATTCATGTAAAGAAGCCAAACCAAATCAATGATCTTCTCTTCTCAACCATCAGAGCTACACCCTCGTCTCAGGCGACTTCTCGCCTGACTTCTTTAAGCTACCCAATATACCATCAATCAACTTATCTTTAGTGTCCACAGGTTGGTCAGTCACAAATGAATAAGTCTTCTGTTTTCTCCCAGAGGGAGAGTTCTCCATTTGATCAACTGATATTGATGTATCTAATTTTGAACCATCGATGGAAGATTCTAACGTCCCATCAACATCCTTTCTACCGTACCATGAATCAAGAATTTGTAACAATGAGCTATCTTCATCCCTCATTTTCGACTTACCAGTGTCCAGTTTTGTGGATGATGATGTGTCTTCATCGGAATCAGACAAGTCACGATCCAATGGGGCTTCATAGTTTCCATGTGTTAGTTCACTTGATTCATCTTTGGCTTCTCCATCAGAACCCAGTTTTATTCTATTATTGGACGGGCCTGCCTTAGATACTGGACCTAGTTCCTCCCATCGAGAATCAAACTCGTTATCTTTCCCAGGCAAACTTGATGATTCACTATCTAAATTAGTTCCAGTAACACTGAGATCACTTTCTTGATCAGACGGGTCGTCTGTTTTTAGATCTGGACTTTTCAGGACTTTAGCAGAAGGAATAATGTAAGTAGACTCTATTTTTATCCCAGGCATTATCTGAAGAAGATTACTTAACTTCGTGTAGCCAAGCTTATTTACATCCAGTAAATATCCATACTTTTCACGGAATAGAGACCTGAAAGAATTCATGTTGAATCCTTCTGGATATTGCTTTACAATGTCATCCACCAGCTCTTGACAGTCAGTAAGCACCTCATTTCTAGACTTACCAGAACAACTGCCCTGAATGATCGGTCGAGAAACTCCCGTGTGAGGGGGATTTTGGTGTATTTTCTCACCGTCAAGTTTTTGTGAGCTCTTCAAATTAGATTCTCTCGTATTCCTAAACACAGAACTCAACCCATTCGAATTGGAAGAATTACTGTTGATTGAAGCTTTGACTGCTGGCTGAATGAGCTTGTAAGGGAAGGTTCGGGAAAGACATTCATCCACCCATTTCTTATCTGAGATTAGCAAGTCTACCAGACGAAGAGCATCACCTTCACTAAGAGAATTCAGAAACGAAGGACCTTCTTGTTGGAGATTCTGTGCCATCTTGGCCCTGAAAAAAAAAACAACAGTAGCACAAGATCAGAATCCATTATAGAAATATAATGTGTCAAATTCAGAAAAATATTGTTTGAGACGAAGCATAAAAAGGAACTAAGCTGATTCCCACAAGGAAACCACTTTCTGGTGGGAAGGTGGTAAAACATTAGAATCTAGAAATATCCAAGACATGGATGGAAATTATACTACACATTTGAACAAAACCACTCAACTTCAAATGCAAACAGAAGAAGTGGGTAGAATATTTGGCACTGTAAAATCAATATCACAAATGAAATACATGGGGAAAATGTTCAGAGAGGTGATTTGCCAACATTTTTTAATTAAGGATAAACATTTCGCATAGCTAATCCAACTTTAGGTTTCCAGCATATAACTCTATGTTACTAATGCCAAATCAGCATAATGACTACACAGTTCAGTTTCTGGTTAGGGATGGCAACGGGGCAATGTGGATTTTGCCTTATGCGGGGTGGTGCGGGTCCAACTTTATGGGAGTGTGGGGCGGGTTAATATTCAGTAAATCATTTGTCTTGTTATCTACTAAAGTATTACATCTACTTCTCCAATAAGGTTAGCAATCACTCAATAATATGTAGCACTCTCAGTTACATTAAAAAAAAAAAAGTTCACACTGTTTTCTGAACTTGAGCTCGAGCTTCAAGCTCAATTATGGTTGTTGTGATAGAGAACTAGATATTCGGGAGAGAGAATGGTAGCATAATATATTTAGTAATATACACACCACTGATTAATTAGCTTATAACAAAAAAAAGAAATTTAAAATATTTTATGTGGAACGGGTTGAAAACAGAAAATTTTTCTTTGCAGAGGGGCAACTAGACACACACATCCTACAAATCAGTTCAAGTATATCTCACACGAATTGCCACATAGGACGTGACTGTCTACTTGCTTAAATTTATACAAGTTTAAGTGTCTACTTGTGCACACCAAAAGTTGGAGGGCGTAGATGCCTGTTGAGGTCAAATTAAAGGAAACGTCTATGTATTATGCCCATCCTAATATGCAAGATGATTTTGTTTTAGCTATACTAATTTTCTTGCATAACTACCTACCACTCAACGTATATAATAATATCCAACAACTGGGTGTAGCCTAGTGGTCAATGAAGTGGTTGAGAACCATAAGCTCTCAAGTTCATTTCCCAGCTGAGGCAAAACTACTAGGCGATCTCTTTCCATCAGTCCATACACTTGGTACTTGTTGGTGGGAGGTAATGGGATGGAACTAGTCGAAGTGCATGCAAGCTCGCCCAAAGGCCAAGGTTATTCAAAAAATACAACACCTGAGTTTTAGCCTCCACATTTTCACCAGGTAAAAGAAAAAGAACACATTGAAACAAATAAATTATCTAAATGATCATTCATTATGAACGGACAAATAAAAATGGTATTTTGTTGTCAGTTCAATGGTCAGTATTGGTAGAGTGGAGGAGTGAAACTGACGAAGAAGGTGATGAGGAGGTCTGGAAGGTAACAAGGAGGTACCCCAGTCGTTATGGTGGAAATAGAAGAAACGATGGGAAGAAAAGGAAAAAGCATAAGTGAAAAAAAGAAAAGAAAAGAAAAAGACAATGTAGAAATTTAGGATTAGACTAAACACAATAATTGAGCGTTTGCGTGTAACATCCAATGAGAAAATTGGCAACCGTACATAGAGTGCTTCCAACAGTTTCTCTACTTTTCGTGCATTTTAAGAAGGTGAACTCAATTTCTTTGTCACGCCGCCTCTAAGGGTATACAGTTTCCACTTTGGACAAGAATAGGAGGGCGCCTGTCAAGTTAAAGTGTGTAGCATGACTTCTCCAGACAAGTTTAGGGTGCCAACTTATGTATTTTCCCTAGAAAAAATGGAGAGAAATGCAACTGAACATACAGAGAGACCACAAAAATTATTGATTACCAATATATTACTACATCTCAAAGAGGAAAGAAAGCAGGGAAATGCAACTCAACACATGGCCATACTAGGTAAAAGTAAAAACACACATTAACTTTTACCTTTTCTCAAGAAAAAAGAACACGAAAGAAAACTTCCCCAACGTCTATGTCAAGGTGTTCATCACAACTCATTTAAGACCATATATCACATTTAATTAGAAGAAAAAAATATAGTATCCAACACAAATGGACCAAACTTCAATGTTGTCGACACGGACAAACAGAGGCATTAACTGTGGCAAAGAAAAGAAGGGAAAAGCTAGCAGAATTATGAAGCAAATTGAAGCCAGATAGACCATAAATACGAAGGCAGAAAGCATGTTAGAAGGTGTACCTAGTTCTTGATTGCAAGATAAGCACTGAACCATGGCTTGAAATTAAGAATGATCCCAGGTCTCTCCAAAAGGACTCCTTTGAAAATAATTCCTCTGCCTCAGGACAAAGTTCTGTCTTCTTGAATTCTTCATCGGATTCTAAGCCTGTTTCTTTCAAGAGATTGGAACTTCTCCAAGATCTACACCAACTCTTAATATTGTTAAGAAGGTTGGACTGCTGGTTATGCTTATCCGTTGTATCCTCAGAATGCATAGAGGATAAATCTTTGGAACTGGTTTTATTACCAGAAGCAAAAGAAGGGGAGCCTTCTGAATGCTGAGAATGACTCTTTAATTCTACATCCTTCAAAGCAGTTTTTGACTTTACATTTAAGATCATTTCCCCAGAAACAGTCTCCTTATTCCCGAACCACCTATTCCATAACCTTTTAAAAAAACCAGTTTCAGGTGCGGAACCATGCTGCTCTGCAGCCTGCAATCGACCCTCACTTGCTTCAACAACCACATTCTCAGGTGGGGGCTGGTGAACTTCTGTACATGCCTCCTGTGCTCTCTGGGGTCCCTGCAATTTTCTTAGGGATGTTTTCACTTTTCGGTCAGGGGATTGAGGTACATTCTTGCCCTCCATACAACTGCCTGTCTCACCATTCAATATAGGATTAACAGCAAATTCTGCCTCTCCATTAGGTTCAGGCTCTACACTTATGCTTGAATTGTCACCCTGTTCAGGAACTTTAGGGTTGGTGGTCCGTACCAAATATTTCCCATCACTTACGAACTGGAGTTTTGAAATATTTGGCATGGCCAAAAGAAAACGAGAGAACTTCTTATATCCATACAAGTCTTTGTCTATATTCAAATTGCTTCTTGCTAATTCTGCGCGAAGTTCCGTAATATTAACTCCTTTTGGGTAAGAATTTAAAATATTGCGGATATGCCTCACTATTGACTTTGGAATGGGCCGACATTTCTGCTCTGAAACAGTTTCGGAAACTTCCTCAGAACGAAGATTTGTGGTTTGTTTAGTAACTGCAAAAGGGTCATCAAGAGGTGCTTTGTAATGCCCATACCAAGAACCATAGGGACCATCTGGTGGCTGGTTAAAATGCTTTCCTACAAGGTTTTCACCCTTCAGTAACGCATTCCATTGCCACATGATACTAGCTGCACTATAAAGAACGCTAGGAGTATTTTCTGGACTAGCTAGAAGAATGTTGTAGTTGTTCATTCTCAGCCTGTGTAGTATTCCAGCAAAATCCCTGTCACCTGAAATCAATAAAAGGTGTGCTGGAGGAGGATTTTGAGAAACCCAATACATCAGATCAACAAGGAGAGACCTGTCAGCACTGTTCTTTCCACCTGAGATTAACATAACAAAATGATCAGTAAAACAGTCGCGACCAAGGAAATGATGATTAAATAACATGCTACTCGCGAGCCTAACAACTGTCTCGTTTTAGAAATCCTTTTAGTTTACATTTTGAGCACAACATATGAATTTAAAAATTCAAATACAGAAGTAGTTAAAATTATATGGGGGCTAACGATAACAAGAACATAACTATTACACAAAACAAGCATCAGCCACATAAAATCCTCTAACCCCTTTTTCTTAAATACCAATATTTGGTAAGGAACTGAATCTGTTAAACTCAGCGAAGATTATTGATACAATTATGTAAGTCATCTCAGTTAAGAGTACCCACTGAATTGAGTTAAGTAGGGAACTTAAACTAACTACTAAAACACATCTTAGAAAAATGAAAATGGTAATTAAATAACCATAAAAATGAGAACTTTATTACCATTAGGAACATGAGCAAGACTAATCCCAGTAGAAGAAAGTGCTTCCTGATTCATCCTAGACAGCTGCAATACATCACCAAAAGCAGTAATATTTATAGGACCCTTAATCCCATTTGCCCTAATAGCCGCAGTAATACTCTGTGCAATCTTAAAAACATTAACACCAGCTGGAGGAGAGCAATTTTCGAAATCCCACCACACTGATACCTTCACATTACGGCTCTCCTCTTCATGACGCCGAGATGGGTATGAAGATTGACCTTGATTTTGAAAATTAGTACTGAAATGAGCGATTTGAAAGCAGGTTCTTGGGTTTGCAATAGTAGTAGTAGTACCCGTGTTACTGAAGAGAGAGATTGTAAAAATGGGTCTCGGAAAAAGGGGTTTCATGGTGAAGATTTTGGGAAATAGGGTTAGGGTTTGGAGAGGAAATTGATGATGTTCATATCAGATTGATGCTGCCATGGGAGAAAACTGGAAAGTTTTGAAAGTCGATTTTTAAAGTACTAAAAGGGTTTCTGGTGAAGAAGAAAGAGCTAAAACCCTTCAAAAATCTCTACACGTGCACATCACGTGATATAAGTATGATTTTTATTTATCTATTTATTCGTATTTGGTAGGTGAACGGAAAATATTACTTCATCAGTGTAATTTTGATTAATTTGATTTGATATGAAGTTTAAGAAAATTAAGGAGTCTCTTTGATTTTGCGGTATTACGCTAAAAACATTTAAAATGTATTAAAAAATCTTGTATTTTTTTTATTTTTAAAGATGTCGTATAAAAAGTTGAAATTAAAAAATTATTAAAAGGAAAGAGCTCTTCTAGTTGAAATGGACTAAAAATGAAAGTAGAATGAATAAATCAAGATGATTATACATATGCCCGCTTTCAAATTATTTTATTATTCGAAGGAGTTGGGTTGAGATTTTAGACCAAAAAATATTGATGTAACGAGTTCAAGAACTTATAATTTAAATTACTATTATTTTTTTAAAACTTTTAGTATCATACTCAATGAAATATCTTTTGATGTTGAGATAACTTCGAACCCCTTAATTCACTTGTATGGGGTGAGTATCCTAAAGCATAGGGATGGGGGCAAGGATAAGTAACGGGGGAGGGAGGGGATAGGGAAAGTGGCGGAGCTAGGAACGACGAATTTGAAAATGAAGATGGACTGTGTAGAATAGAAAAGATATAATTTATTTGAAATGTCGTTATTCCTTAATTCGAACTTTACGGTATTTATAGTTAGTAAAGAGATTGAGACTTACTTAATTTAGATGATCAATTTCTTTTCGTGTATGCAAATTTTAATAAATAGAATTACATGACATCTATTACTAACAAAAATGGCAAGGATAGTGTGAAATTAATTATAATATGCTAAAATGGATCCATAATCATAAAAGAAAATGTGACCAATTCAACATCTTATTTTGAAACAAAATTTTGATAAGTAATTTATGTTCTACTCGTTAAGTCAAGTTAATAAATACGTCACAAACTCAACTCATTTAAATGTGGAAAATTTACATAAATATATTATATTAAGAAGATATTTATTATTTTTTAAAATAATATATATTATTTTCGTTGATCACTATTAATATATTTATAATATATTTTTTACACATATTACAAAGAATAATTAATAAAAACACACATAATACAAGTTTTATTGTGAATAACACAATTACACATTTTAATATAATGCGTCAACTTCTTATCAAACAAACATAATATAGTTTAAAATTATTATAATACAAATATATTGCATATATAAGTCACTTTTAATACATGTTGTATATTTATCACAATATTGCTATCTATTGTTATATATATATTAACAAATAAAAAGTATCATTAAAATCAATAATTATTTTTACTTTATTAAAAAAAATTATGAGAATAGAATAATAGTGGGGTGATATTTTTCAAAGCCCATTAAATACCTGATAAATGACTCTAACTGGACTGTCACCTTACGAAAGCCCATCAAAACTTTGAAAGGCCCAATAGCAGAGAAAATAAGCAAAAGTGACATTCGTCACGGATGAAGTATCGATAAATTCAATAATTTTGATTCAAATTTTAAATTTATACTAAAAATTTTATCCAACATACATAACAAAAATAATCTATCAAAAATATGATAGCAAAACAATATATATAACTTAAAATTCTTGATTTCACTTTTTAATTCGTAATTAACATAATTCAGATAATTTTTACCGGATATTAGTGCTTTTAAGGCACGGGTTAAATGAAAAGAAATGAACAACATAAATATAATAATGAATTTGTTCTTTAAAGTACTTTCAAAATATATTTTATACCTCTATTATGTGGTGAATGCCCTATTTACTTTTGACTTGATAACTCTTTTTTCTTGTTTTAAAGAGTTTTTAATTGTATAGATAACGATCAGTTATGGGGCTTTTTTTCGAAGTAAGATTTATTTAATTTTTTTCAAAAAGGAAAAGTAAATTTTATCAAGTAATAAACAATAAAAACGTCATATCATATTTTTTAAAAGTTGAAATAAATTCCATTGACGTTAAAAAATAATATGTTGTTTTGATTGAAATTAAAAGTTTTTATTTCGTTCATATATTTTGGAGTCAATTATTAGTAATTAATTTTACTATTCATTTATACTTATCACTTATTTTTAAAATAGATTATCATTTTTTTTAACTCGTTACTTTTGACCAATCAAGAAAAGACAATAATCTTTTCAAACATTTACCCTAATACTTATTTCCAAATGATTTTTAAAGACATTATTTAATAAAAATAATTTGATAAAATATTTATATCGATAATTTATTAGATTACTAAAATTACCAAACATTCCACATTAACTTATTAGAGATTAAAAAAGATAGGGGATTAGTCTTGATGTAGATAAACTTCAAACTTAATCGATCATGACATTATTTTAATGTTTCAAACACATGCCAATGCTTTAAAAAAGAATAAAGAGAACTTTATATTAATTATATGTTGAGTTATTAAACGGAGGCAGATTCTATAAAAGTTAAATATTATCATCTTATTTAACTTTTTGTCCCTATTTCATCCGTAAGAAATTAAGTAATAGTTGTTTGGTTAAATTTTAAAATTAATTTTTTTAAATGTTTCTTATATTAAAAAAAAATTATTAGTAAAAATAGGTTGCGTCATAATCGATGGTGCTTTTCAAAAATTAATATGTATATTATTACTGTTGAATTTGTATTATTTTCTAATTTTCGTTATTTCTCCACTTGGTTTGAACTTTGACGTAATCACTAAAAATAGGTGGCCAAATTAAATATTAGTATACTTTTAAAAGTATATTTAGAACTTTTTAGTATAGGAACTAATTAATATATCAACATGTCTTTATGCCTTCATTATTTATTTATTTGTTAAGAAGATAATGATATGTGGTCGGTTATAAATATTCAAATAGAATGTCCTATTAATATTAATTAATTATATCCCGCGAGTAAAAGAATAAATACATCTCTCAGAGAAACTATTAAGAGGAAAAGTATAAATGCAATAAAAAAAAGTTATAATATGTTAAAATATTATTTAATTTAATTTAATTTTATATTTATGCCTTCTAACTTTAGAAGTGCAAAAAAAAACATTTAAATTTATATAAAGTTGAACACAGATTCTACTTAATTAACATCCTATATGAAATTTGTGTTCTACAAGTATATTATGCTATATAAAGCTCATGTGTTTACTAATTCAATTTTATATAAATTTAAATATCTCTTATATACACCCAAATTAAAATATTTTTTGTATACATTCAAATTAAAGAGCGTAAATATAAAATAATATTAAATTAAACAACATATTTTATATTAAAAAAATATATATTTAAATTAATGTTGGGACATTGTAATATGACAAACTCAACCAGTATCATTGAAAGACACTGTACGAGAATAAACATGTGAATTGTGATCTAATTTTACCTTTTAAATAAAGAAGCTTTGATTGATAAGTTTATTCTATTTTTAATTTTCACGTGAAATTCATTACGTTTATCCATTATTTATTCAAAAAAAAATTAATAGTAATAATTATTGACTTTATTTGAAATCAGTTTTTGCCATTTGATTAATTTATTATCAAATGCTTTTAACTTACTTTTTCCTTTTGAAATTGTACTTCAATATATTGAAACATAAATATCATTTTAAATAGTTTTTTTGCAGAAAGTATAACAAAAAATAAAAAATAAAAATACTCCAATTCCATAAATTTCAAAAAATAAAAAATTATTACCGTTCCAACTTTATAAGACATTAATTGTCTTTATTCTTGTTTCAAATGAAATTAATACTAAAGTTAAAAGTGTAATAAAATTTGTACTGCATTTAGTAAATATAAAAAATTTATCTATTTCGAATATAATTTTAAAATATTCCATCTTATTTCATCTAACAAAAGTTCCTTTAGAATTGATGTAACAAAGAAACCACCTTCGTTTTCATAAAACACCTAATATGTTCTTCTTCTTTTATATCCACATGTGTGATTGAATATCCATCTTCATGCAAATATAAATACAATAATACATATGTATATAATCTTAAGATATGATTAAAACTTCTTTGATGAATGTAACATGAGCCTTACATATATACACGTTTGTAGCCTGTATTGAAGTCTTGGTTAAATTTGGATCGCACATTGGATCAGGGTTTATTTAAGGGAAGGAATTTTCTCCATACGCAAAACTCGATCTCGAGACCTTTAATTAAAGATGAATAGTCTCACCACTACACCACAATCCATATTGGTCCCGAGTGAGATTTAAGCAAAGCTCATGGTAGAATGAACAATCACCACTTATATATAAGCTTGATTAGAAAAAAAAGAAAAACCTTTTAACAACTCACTTACAAATGGACTTAAACAAGCCAAAACAACAAAGGAGGGATTAAAAGTGCAACTTTCTAAATACCACAAGAAGAAACATTAATTGAATCAACTTTTCTTGTTTAAGTGGACATGAAGAATTCCTCACATGCAAGAGAAAAAGAAGTGATTGCTTTTCCTTTTCAGCTAAGTTTAAATGTGTTTGTCAATTTAACCAAAGCATGAAGCTTCTTTCATGGTGATCAAAGTTTTACCTTTTTTCCCCCAAAAAGATCTTGACATAGATTTCATATGTCATGCATGGACGGCATTTTGAATCGTGCATGCTCGAACATTCTAAGACGTCGCCCCCAATCCAGGGGCGGCTTAAAGGGCAAGACGTCGTAGGCTCTATGTTCGAGGCTCATAAAAATAGTAATTAAGTAGTAATAATTTATAGAAATAAAAATATTATTTTTATATAAAAAGCGAGTTGTTAGTTATTACTATCTCAACAAAGATTAAATGAATTAACTTTATTATCGATTGAAATTTAATTACTAAAATAATCGATAAATGTACTAAAAAAAGTTAAACAAAAGGGCAAGATACGCCTTAGGCTCCAAGTTAGAGGGCTCATAAAAATAGTAATTATGTACTACTATTTATAGAAATAAAAATATTATCTTTATATGAAAAAAAAGAGTTATTAATGATTACAATCTCAACAAAGATTAAATGGATCAACTCTATTATGAACTAAAATCTAATTAATAAAATAATTGATAAGTGTACTAAAAGAAAAGTTATTAACAACATTGCACCTCAAAAATCAAAAAGCTAAAAGAATAAACTTATTAAAATTGATAATATAAATTTATTTTATAAAGTTTAAGGGTTCAAAATTAAACCCTACCATTTGAGGGGGAGAGAGATCTTTTTTTTTCTTTCTCTTTGTGGGTAGGGAGATAAATTAAAGTTGATTTTGGGGGGTTAATATTTTTATTGATGAGGACATTTCAAGGGGGAAAAAATGTGATTTATATATATCAACATCTCCTTTATTTTACAATAACCTATTATTTAATTTGGACGGCAAATTTAAAGTTTCAATTATATGTGCTTTGTTTTTATTTTTAGCCAAGTCCCTTTTATCGTCCAATCATTGTTGAAGCTCGAAATAATTTATTATACGATCGATAGAATTTAACTAATAATACTACACATTAGTAATTTAAGAAATTCTTACAATATCAAGTATATGGAGCTCGAGTAAATAAGTTTTAATATCATCTAATATCATACAAGCATTTAATTTGAGAGGAGAAAGTAATTTTGTTCGAAAATATCTATATACACTACAAGTCTACAATAATAAAGAATTTGTGGTAATTATTATTATACTTAGCAAGAATATAAATAAAAATCATTAAACATCTTAGCGATTTTGAATACAATAATTTTAATTCGTTTGCCGCTAAATATTTTGCAAGAAAAATCTATTACTATGAAATATCTCTTTTGTTGTAGTGTATACATACGATTGGAGCATCTTGGAAGCACAGAGGTATATTGAAGTTTTCTTTCTTTCATCATTTACTTGTAATTTAACGATTTTTAATACTTTTATTATTGCTGTTATTATGATTATGCATGTGTTGCTAGTTTTCTTAATTCTAGGGTTATGTTATTCTATAAATGTTGTCCAATTGAATACTATTTATGAATTTTGAATTAATACAAAAATGAAAATTTTGATTGCAATGTAAGTTTTGAACATATGTACTATTAGGGAATGGATCATGTCATGACTAGGACATGAATACACCTAATTGTCTTGCTTATCCACTTTTACAATAAGTATTAATATTCTTGTTAATTCTAATTTTGGGGAAAATCCGCTAGATAATTCAATTATTTTTTTTTGAATTTCTTCAATTTGGTGATCAATTAAGTTGTCAATATTCAATTTTTATCACCTTATTACTTGTTGATTGCGTATATATGTGTGCGCATCAATTTTTAACTTCTGTACTAAGTTTTTATTAAATATCTTTCTCACACACATTAATACTTTTATTATCCTTTTAAAAAAAAACATTCGACTACATATACGTGCATGTGCACTAAATTTTAACTTTTGAGTTGATGTTTTATAAAATATCTCGCTCACACACACATTATATTATGATTATTCCATTCTAAAACAAACGGAGGAATACTCGTAGTCATTGATTGCACATAGGGTGAATTCATTCTTGTACAATACTTCACAAATTACACGGGTAATGTTAACTACACTAGACAAGCAAGACTAGTATGACAAATTCGACTTAAAAAGCATTGAAAAAAAATTGATTAAAAATTCATTTATCACATATACATTGTACTAACTCACCCACCTTTACGATATCTCACCCATATTATTGTAACATAAAGTTTAGTAGGACAAGCAGTTATCATAAACTTATAGTCATGTGACTTTTTAAGCACGTTTTGTTAATTTGGCTTAAAAGTCGGCTCTAAAAAGATCATGAACTTCAAATTGGAATCTAATTTCCCTATAACTAAGTTATTATCAAGAAACTTAATTTGTGTCTAAATTCATTACTTTTAAAACTATGTGACAATTCCATGTTTTGTCCCCTTTAATATATGGTAAAATGCATATGTGTATTTCAGTAGATTTATGTATAGTAGCATTGGACCACAACCTTTATTTTTCTTGATATATCAATTGTTATCTTTTTTTTTTCATCGTGTTGTTTAGACTATGAAACTACTTGGAATTGGACGATTCACATCTTTATTCTTTTGTTTTTTATTTAAATATTTAGTGTTCGATATTCACTGTCAATTATCCTGATATTGATTGTGTACATAGGGCAAATTAAAAAGTCTTGAAAAGCTCTATCGTTAAGCTTTTTAGTTAAATGTGCAGGATTCCATTGTTTTTGATAGTTTTTTTTTTATTTTCTTTTTACGTAAGATTCATTAAAGAGGAAAAGTTCTCTACCAAGGTTTTTTATTATTCTTAAGACTCGAGCTTAATATATTCCGATTAATTAAGGGAGAAATTTTTTATTCATCCCATTACATTCCTTGGTGATTGGTAGTTTTACTCCCTATGTCTCAATCTTAATGTATATGACTTCTTTTTATTTTTTAGTCAGTTTATTACACATTTCTATATGTAGTACCGCGATTCAATTTTAAAATTCTCAATTTACCCTTAATGAAATGATTTCTTGTCACACAAATCTTATAATTTATTTAGACCACAAATTTTAAAAGTCTTTTTTTTTGCTTATACTCTGTTCTAAGTCAAACTAAGTTATATAAATTGGAGATAAGAGAATATTTGGTATTCTCTAAAATGAGTCAAGAATGTCTCATTCTAGAGAAAGTCCTTTTGAATTTCGATCCTATGTATACCCCTTTACCGTTGGATTAGAAATTAGTTAGATGAAAAAATAAAGTAGAGAAATTTAATTATTTGCAAAAGTTGGCATATGAATAGGTAATGGAAACAATTAAACTGAGACATCGATATCAAAATCAGACCTAAGTTATGTGACCAAGCAAATCCATTCAATATTTGATGGATCGAGTGATTGATATGTAATAGAGACAAGACAACAATGAGATTGAATGGACATAACTAAATTTGCCAAAGTTTTCTACTCAAATGGACTCAATTTTTTTTATTTTGTGTGTGTGTTGGGGTGGGGTGGGTGGGGGTTTGTGGACATTTTGATCTTAGCAACTTATTAAATCTTTGCAAAAATAATAAGTTGTCAATTATTTGGCTCAATGTAAAAGTAAAACCTTGTCAAACATTTTTTTTTATTTTTCTAGGAATCTAGTTAAGTAAAAAATAATTGTCATATTTAATTTATAATTAACTTTTTATGTGATTGCATCTAATGGTGGTCTCGAACATTTTGATCATGTTGCTAAATGCATTTATTAATGTTGATTAGCCTTTCAATTTATATATAGTTGCTTATATTCCTTAAAAGGAATATCGTTGTATTAATTTAATCTATGAATTTGCATTGACCAATAATTTTTCTATTAACAAATAGGAATAAAAATAATTTATAGAACATTGTTGTATTAACTTAATCTATGAATCTACACGACCAATAATTTTCCATTAACTAAAAGGAATTAAAATAATCTATGATCAACGAATCTAATGTTATTAATTCTCGTCTAATCTAATAATATAAGAATCTATGATTAACTAACATAATTAATTAATCCAGAAGAAATAGTAATTAGTAGTTAATATTCTAGCGTAGTATTTTTTGTTGTTGAGAGTTATCTTTATAGCCGGTGGATTCTTATAGAGCATTCGAAAAAAAAAAAACAAATTTAATTGAAAAATGAATTTTTATGTGATTCGAAAATTTGAAGTGATGCTCATTCGAATCGGGAAACTGCCGAAAAATGAATAGTTAGGTGGTTAGTACAATTTTGATATATATATATATATATATATATATATATATATATATATATATATATATATATATATATATATATATATTAATTAATTAATTAAATACTTCATTCGTTTCAAACTAATGATCATGTTTCTATTCTCGAAAGTTAACTTAATGAAGTGTCAAAGCTAATTGAATTAAATTGGTATTTAAAAGTTAAATTTAGATATGAAAAAGTTTTACACCAAGTATGGTATGTTGTAATTTTTCTCTAATCAATTTCGTGATAAAAAAGAACATTTAAAGGTATCGATCAAAATGCATATTGTTTAATATCAACACTCAAAATAGAAATCGTAATAAATATTTAAAAGCAGATGAGAAAGTACTATATTTTGATGTGGGTGAATTAAGAACTTGAAAGCGAATTATTCAATTGTGAAGAGTTAATGGGGTGTTCATAGGAAGAAAATGAAAAGAACCTTTTAGATTCATTTACTATATTAAGGAGCGTATGAGATGAAATTCACAAGTATAAATACATATACTTTTAATATAATAGAGTAAAAGTAATCGAATCTTGTGAGACAATTATTTATTTTTATTTTTGCAAAAAAATTATTTCACGAGAGAAAAATAGTCAAACATAAAATATGGTACGTTAGTTTATATGTAAAATACATGCACACAAAATATTCCATGAGAATTTAATCGAATTTTTTCTCAAATTGAAGGCAACTTTTAGGCCAAATACATCTCCTTCTATTAAATAAAACATAAATATATTTTGTGACACACATTATTGTAAAAAATAAAAATAGAATAACTATAGTTTAGCTCTCAATTAATTAGTTTGTAGTTGTATGTAAAATTATTGGACTTATAAATACAAAAAACCTCTAATCTAGAAAGTCAAACAGAAAAGAGAAGATTAATTAAGGATGATATTATATATGATATACGATGAGTATATTATAAATTACGATTGAAAACAAAATGAATATTTAGCTCTCTGTAGGATGATTTAAGTCTATTGCGATATAATATTTACAAGTCTAACATTTCAATTATATCGTATAACTCAAACAACTTTTAATTAGTCGAACAAAACATATATACTAGAACTATTACATAAATCAAATTAACTTTTGATAAATAACTATCTCCAGTACCTATTCCCAATGTGGACACAAAATTAATTTTACCTAATGTGGATTAAAACCAAAAAAGGAAATTCCCGTAACAGAATTTTATTGAAATGAAAACGCATGAAGAGAAATATATGCTTGATTGACCTCTCTTATCTTTTTAATTTTTTCATAACAATAAAATAATCAAAAGGAACCAATTATTTGTGCAATTGCTTGTTGAAAGGAGGTAAGCACAAAATAAAAGGGGAATCAAGCATTTTGATGATCTTTACTTTATTCAGATTGTGTGTAATTAATTTATAATAATATATTTGATAAAGTAGTTACTGCATAAGTTTTTACTAATAAAATATTTTTGCCTTGGAATCCAATTTACCAAAAGGGAGCATCTTTAAATTAGAATAGTTCATGTAGAAGTAAAGTGATAATATAAAAAAAAACAAGTGTAATCGAGTGAATGGTAATCTTGTTGGGAAAAATAATTTAAACTTTTAGAAATTAAATTTATTTATGTTTTAGTATTATATATATATATATATATACTATTTTTGAGCTAAAGTAGATTTTGTGCTATTATAAATAAATATATTATTAGTTATTTTTATTATGTGAAATAGTGAAAAATTATAAAAATCATTCAAAGATTTATGAGATTATGAATAGAATATTGTTCGATACTTCATGTCATGTTACACCTATGCATGCAAGAGCATTGAAATATACGATAATAAATGAATATAAAATAATTTGTTACGAATATTACCACAGTGATATATGATTGATGTAATCGTTGATTCAAATTATATTTGTTAATATACTTAATATAATTGATTTGTATCGCCTGTTTAAATATATTAGTTATTCATTAATTCAAATCAATTGCATTCGCGATATAATTGTATCCTCATTTATATAAATTAATTGTATTGTTCTTTCCACTCTCTTCCAAATTTCATTCACCTTTCTCCCGATTTCGCCCATCTCTCACCTCTTTTTAGTAGTTAGTTTTTTAGTACAAATTAATTATATTTGTGATATAATTATCGATCAAATATACAAATCAATTATATCTCTCTTGTTTCTCTTTTCTTTCTCCGGCCAGATCTCACTCGCCTCTCTCATCCTTCTAACATGTAACTACAAATTGTAATTATATAAATAATTAGCCGGGGGTGATTATATGTTTCTATTTGCAATATTAACTTCTTTTTTTTGTTGTTGTTTTAATTTCTTCTTATTGTATAATTATTGGACATTATTTTTACCCTAATCTTTTCTATTCGTTCGAAGCGGCAAAGAGTTGCTTCTTCATCTTTCTGTTTACTTTTTCTTCTATCAAAGTTTGTTCTATAAAAGTTTGTTCTATCAAAGTTTGTTCTATCAAAGTTGGTTACCGTTCCATAGTAATTAGCTCGGAAAATGATTGCTTATACAGACTTAGACAATTTAATTTTCATAAGCTAGCTTTACATGTTGAGTTAGATTCATGCGTCATATTTTTTCACAATATCCAATTAAGGTTCATTTCAAATTTCAGCTCTGAATCCACACTCCAGTTAGGTCCGAACACAATCGGGTTTACATTGACAAAAAAATTTATTGGTGGTCTGCTATAATATGAACTTGAATGATTCTCCTTCATAAACTAACTTATGATGTTGAGTTAGGTTTAGGTGTCTATTTTTTCATAATATTAGAGCTAAGTACATTTTCAGTTTGAGCTCTCGATTCACGTTCTAGTTAGGTTTGGACGTGAATGGTTTTTATAACACATGATTTATCCACTCAATTCTCATCAAACTTACTCACTGAATAATACATCGATAAAAAAACAAATTCTCTTTTAAATTATGAAAATTTCCTAATTTTTCCACATAAAATCACCATTATTTTTTCATTTCTTACTAATTCAATCAAAATATATGTGAAAATAATTATTCGTAACATTTTTTGGTGGAAATTTAGTAGCTTATGGAACAAAAGAGAGGGGGGACAAATAATTATAATTATTAAAAGGATCTTTCACTCGTTTTTTTTAATCTTTGCCAAGATTATTATATAAAACTATTGCTAGATTCATACATGATCCTTGAAAGGCCCAATCTAGAAAGTTGTTTAGTGTTTTCTAATTAAGTACTATAGTAATTAGTTAAGGGTCCATTATCTAATTGAAAAAAAAAAACCTATGTTTCTTTTCATAAAATAATTTTTTTTTAAAAAAAAGGAAGCATCCCTAAATAGTTCTACTTTAGAAACTTTTTATTGTTGTTGGTCCCTTATGGTCCAATTGAAAAGCAACTTATACATCACTATCAATAGTCATATTATATTGTAGTTTGTGTTTTCCAAATTCTCCTATATAAATCCCACTTCTTCCTCCCAATCTTTTGTAGTTCTTTGAGTTGATTAATTAATAGTAGACAACCAAAGGTGTAACCTCTCTCTCAAAAAAAATCACATAAATAAAAAGAAAAGAGTGACAAAATGGATGTAAAGAAGAAAACATGTGTAGCAATTGTAATAATACAAGCCATATATACTGGGATGTTCTTGCTTTCAAAAGTTGCCTTTGATGTTGGAATGAACCCTTTTGTGTTTGTATTCTATAGACAAGCTGCTGCTGCTGTCTTCTTAGCACCTATAGCCATGTTTCTTGAAAGGTAAATTATTTTAATTGTTTTGATTTAGTATATATGTTGTTCGAACGCTTTAAATATGTTGTCGTATATCTGTCTGAAAGGTCGTAGCTTTCGGAGGATTGAACACACAAAACTGTATCTTAAAAGTGTTGGAGCAAAATATATAGCCTTTTAATCCCACTAATCCATTTTTAAAGTCCAAACATATTATCGTACCTTTGTGCGTGAAGTTCGTCGCTTTTGGAAGATTGACCACACAAAATTATATTTTAAAAGTATTCGAGCAACCTATATAACCTATCACTCCACTAACCCATTTTTAAAGTCCAAACATGTTGTCGTATGTGTGTCTGAAGCTCATAGCTTTTGAAGGATTTAACACACACAATTATAATTTAGAAGTGTTTTTGAGCTAACATATATGAACCTATAATCCCACTAACCCATTTTTAAAGTCCAATCATGTTGTCATACTTGTCTCTCAAGTTCATAGCTTTTGTGGATTGAAAGCATAAAACTGTATCTAAAAGTGTTGAGCAATATAGACTATAATCCCACTAACCCATTTTTTTAATCTTTCTTTTACTATATATGAGTATTTACTCAAATTTTTATATTAGACGGTTACACAATGTAATTAATATGGTATCAGAGACGTTAATTTCTAACGTAATTAATTAACAGTTTAATATTTTGAACGTGATGATTACACAGTTTTAATAATACTAACCTATTATTTTTGTGTTTGTAGGAAAACAGCACCACCAATCTCATTCTTGATTTGCTTCAAGATTTTCATGCTCTCCCTATGTGGGTAAGTTATGAGTTAATTCTATTCTACAAATGCATTTTCCTTTAAGATATTTAGTGACTCTCAGAGTCGCTAAAGTTTTTAATGACATTTAATTTATATAGCATGTTCGTTATAAATACTTAAATTTAATTTATTACTACTGCTAAATAATCACTATAAAATCATTTATTTGTTGTAGTGAATACAAATTTGCATTTGGGAATTTTATTTGTTATAATGAAATTGGTATTTTATCAGTGTTACATTGAGCTTGAATATTTATGGAGTGGCACTTAAATACACTTCAGCAACTTTGGCTGCTGCAACTACTAACAGCCTTCCAGTTACTACTTTTCTCCTTGCAATTTTACTAAGGTATGTATTTTTTTTTATTTAATATCATCCACTCAGATTTTCACTTAACTTAAAATTAAAATGGCTATTTGAAAATCTAAATATTCTTCTAAAATAGGTGTCCTCTTTGTGTGCAAGTAGATGTGTGGGAAGGTGCATTTTATTAATTTATAAAATTAGAAAAGGAAGTATCATATATATTTTATCAAAGTATAAAGTTAGGTTTGTGTATAATATATATATATATATATATATATATATATATATATATATATATATATATATATAATGGAAGACAGTATACACTAAATACATAGTGTATATGTAATATAATCTATTTAAGTAGTGGTTTCAAGAATATACTTTGCAGAAAGGGAGTGTTAGCTAGGATAAGTATATTTTATGCTAATCAATATGAAATAATAATAATAATAATGATGATGATGAGAGACATTATACTTTTTCTTTGTGCTTGTTTACTTATATTTATTTCAATCTTTAGATCATCATACAACAAATAATTCAGGTATGATTTAACAAGAATATTTGGGCTTAATAACAATTATTACTTGCCTTTAAGTAGAGGAAGAAAATAACATGATTTTTTTATTTATATTATGTATATAAAAACAAGTATAAGAATAACATGGATATGAAGTCATCTTAAAAGTTATAATAAAAGTAAAAAAAAGGAAAGATATTACATTATTCAAGGTGTATGATACATTGTACAATTTGATAACTTCATGAATTATGTCTCTCACATAAAATGTCATGACAAGTATTCAATTTAATAAAGTTAAAGTTTCTTAGGGTGTGTTCGGTATATGTTCGATTGGTTTTGAAAAAGTTACTTCAAAAAAATAAATTTCTTTAAAATGAGAAAAATGAGATTTTCTAGTAAAAACAGAAAAAATAAGTTATACAAGTGAGATTTCATATTAAATTAAATCCCCACTACCTCTAACTGGATGAGGCTCCTCTCCATTACTTTTTCTCTCCATTTCCCCAAATTCCCTATTTGGATGGAAGCTCCCATTTTGTACCTGGCCATCTTTAATCATATAGATTTGGAATTTTGTACTAAAAGTTGAGCATAATAAGGTAAAGAGAAAACATTTAATTGTAGGGAATCTTTGAACAAAACTTGACCTTTTAGCTAATTAGCCAAAGAGAAAGTAAACTCACTTACCCAAAATAGGCTTTAAAAAGATGGGGTGGAGGGGTTCTATATGGGAGATTTTGACTACTTTTGGCACACAAATAGAATCTAATAACAACAAGTAGCATGGAGGGGTTGTGCAAGAATTCTCTATTTCACACCATGTTGGAATAAAATTTTCACTTCGGCCTTTCTTTTTTGTTGCTTTAACTAGACAGACTATATAGTACATCCTTGTTTTAGTGAAATAATAAAGTAGTCCACTCACATATGTTTCTTATCCAAGTGGTGCCCATCCATATCAATTTTGTGTATAGTAATGTTATATTTTTGGTCGATGACATTAACATAAATATAAAACGCAGGATGGAGAGTGTGAAGATGAGGACATGGGGAGGGATAGCAAAGGTTATGGGGATAGTGTTTTGTGCAGGAGGAGCATTAACAATAGCATTTTTTAAGGGTCCAACAATGAAACTTTTGATGCATCATCATCTATTTAGCTATCATGGTCAAGTGCAAAACAGTGCTGCTTCTGGCAATACATGGATCAAAGGTGTCTTCCTTATGTTGCTTGCTAATGCATTATGGGCTACATGGCTTGTCATGCAGGTATCTTGTGTTTATATTATTTTATTTCATGTGTAGTGATTCATTTACTACGATAACGATATAAAAAATATACACATTAACAACAAGTTTATTATTATTAAATCTAATGCAACTATATATAGGTTTTAGAGACATTTACAAAGAGCATTAATTGCCTCTAAAAACATATATTTAGCGCCAATTAAGCTATTTATCGCTAAAAATTATTTTTAATGTAGTAATTGAACATAGAAATAACATGTATACATAGTATTTATACTATTTGAAAGAAAAGAATATTGTTTCTTTTAACTTTATGATAAAGAATGTACCATATAAAAAATTGTCTATAATACATAAGTAGACTTTAACCTATGTATCTGGTATAACCTAGTAATTTTAGCCTAAATCCTATATATCTACTAAGAAATTGATTAATAAAAATTCAAACCTAGTTCTTAACACTTGATCGAGGTTCATGCCCTAGAGTCCAAAACATATTATAACATTCAAATCCTATATCCGCTCGTGTTCTTATCATAATATTACTTATATCATTTAAATATATCATAATATCACTTCGTTAAATTATTTCAATATTAGAAAAAGATCTAATTTTTTTTTAATTTGAAACAAATTAAAAAGGAAATAGAATTACATAAAGCAGAACTAATTGAGTGATTTTTTAGCTTTTAAGAAATAGTATATTTTGGTAACTTTCATGATATGTTTATATAAAGTCGAGTCACTTTCATGATACTGATATCATTGATAAAATCATCACTCTCTTATAGAGTTTTTCGACCTGAAATACTGATAGTTAATGAATTGTTTCTTTTGTAGAACCAAGTTCTCAAGAGTTACCCATCAAAGCTACTATGTACAACTCTACAATGCTTCATGAGTAGTATTCAATCATTTGTTTTTGCCATAGCTTTAGCAAGAGATCCTTCTGAATGGAGACTTGGATGGAATGTTAGACTCCTCTCTGTTGCCTATTGTGTAAGTCTATTATTATTATTTTTATTTTTTTGCCTAACTTTATCATTTTATGTTTTCCATACTTTAAAAGATAATTAAAAGTGATAATAAATGAAAGGATACAAAGCAAGTATAAAAGTTTTTAAAAAAGATAAAGAGGAAGAAATAAAAGATAGTCCCATTATTAGCATGTTAACTAGACAATGTTGTATTATCACAAGAAAGAGGTATTTTAATGTAACACTCATCGTATTTCGGAAATTAACTTGATTAATTATTAAAGTTAAATCGATTTGTATTAACTTAATTTTACAAAAAATTATACCATAAATATTATAAATTACGATTATTCCCATGTCAATATGATAAAATAAAAAAAAATACTTTCATCGTTTTAAAAAAATGACAATCTGATTTGATACGGAAATTAAGAATATAAAGAAGATTTTTTAATTTTGTAATTTTAAATTAAAGCTATATCAAAATACCTTTTAAACTTGTGTTGTTAACATAACACGTGAAAAATTGAAATTAAAATATATATTCTTTTTTAAAAAAGAGTTATTCTTTTTCAAACATATTAAAAGGAAAAAACAAGACATTTCTTAAATGTACGTAAAGAGTATATACTTTATTGATTAAAATTTATATAATTTAAATCACAAAAAAATGAAACTTGTCATATAAACTGGAACATAGAGGATAATATCTTTGGAGTATTTTGAAAAATAAAATGAACCTTTGATAGCAATACTTTGCTGTTTAGCACAAAAGATTGTCATTTTCTTGTAACACTTTAGATAATACTTTTGTCATCCATGACTTTTTTTTTTTAATGGTAGTCTTAATTAGTTAGAATTCTTATAGGTATTATTTTTTAAATTAAATTTGCTTAATTTTATTTCTTTTGGCAGGGAATAATTGTGACTGGAGTTACATTTTATTTACAAGCTTGGGTTGTTGAAAAGAAAGGCCCAGTTTATATGGCTATGACTACACCTTTGGCCTTAATTTTTACAATTGCTTCTTCTGCTGTGTTTTTTGGAGAGATCATTAGTTTGGGAAGGTAATATTCTTACTTTCTTTTTTTAGAATATATGTATATTAATATAAAAATTAAGTTGGTCAAATTTTGTAAAACGGTAATAAGTAAGCTTATAAGCTAGTCAAATCGACTTAAAAAAATTTCAAACTTATTTGTTGTTCTATCTTTTTTTTTTATTATAAGAACAACTTATCTCATTTTTTTAATCAAACGTGTCAACTATTTATTACCAGTTTCATCACTTTATTGAATGCACATAATAATTTATTTATAAATTGATTTCAACACTTCACACTCTATCAATTATTTACGATTAGCTAATTCAAACATATATAATTTTAATACTTTATCAATTATTTACGATCAGCTAACTCAAACGTACTCTAAAATTAGTTATTGATGCACTTTTTTTTATGTTTCATTTCTTGCAGCATTTTAGGAGGGATATTGTTGGTTGGTGGTCTATACTGTGTACTTTGGGGAAAATCTAAAGAACAAATTATGAAAACTTCAAATATTGAAGATATTGAAAAGGCAGAGAATGGATCAAAGGAAGAATCAATCTTGGAGAAACAATCCTCCACACCAAATGCTCGAATCCAACACGCTTGTTCTCCAACTTAATCAGAAGTCTCAAAAATTAAAAATAATAATTAATGTATGTTCACTGGTTAAAATAATTTATTGTTTGTTCGTATAAAATAATTATTATTCGTATCGTATGTATCTCACGCGCAAGAAAGAATCCTTTTGGCAAGGAGGGGTTTAGGAGCTTCAATCTCATTGTTAACAATTAGCATAGTGTTTAGGATAATTCATGATCAGATACTAATTGAGTTTTATGTTGTATGTGGGAACTAGCTATATTAATGTGACTATTAATAAAGGTTAGTAGTAATCTAGTGTTATTATTATTTTGTTGCTCTTGTTACTTTTTTTTATTTTTTTATTTTTTGCTAGGTTTCTTTGACTCTAATATTTAATATGTTTGATTATTTTATATGATTTATTTGAGTTGGAGGTTTTATCGAAAATAGCATGTCCAAAAAAGGGCATCGTAGCCCTCTGCTTTTGTATCTTCTTCGTCCTCCACTTCCTCATCCTCCTCCTTTTTTAAAATTTGACATACTAAGGGCCCGTTTGGATGGGCTTAATAAAAGAAGTTTTAAAAAAGTACTTTTGAAAGTGCTGAAACTTATTTTTAAAATAAGCAGTTATGCGTTTGGATAAAAATGCTGAAGTTAAAAAAAAAGTTGTTGATGTGTTTGACAAATAAGTGCTGATAAACAGTTTTTTAAATCAAAATGTCTGAAATACCCTTAAAAGTTGTTAACATAATAAAAGTTAATTAATTTATATTTTACAACCATAAATAATTATATTTTGCTATCATTCAAATATTTCTTTCTCATTACAAATTATTTATAAGAGGAATATAAACTTATTATAGATTTTAAAGATATATAATTTGAATAGATTAAAGAACGATTTAAGATTTTATTTTAGTTTCATCCATAGGTAATAATAATTGTCTATCATTCACATATTTCTTTATTATCACAAATTATTTATAAGAGGAATATAAATTTTTATTTAAGTTATATGTGCAACTTATTTTACATTTTAATAATATATAATTCGAATAGATCACTTGAAAGATTTAAGATTTATTTTATTTTCATTCATTAGTAATAGTAATTGTCTATCATCCACACGTGAAAAGGGAAAAATAGAAGAAAGAGATGTTAGGGTTATGTGGGTAATTTGGAGATTGTATAAAAATATTAAGGGCAAAAAAGTAAAAATGTGGTCAACTTAAAACAACTTATAAGCTGGAAAAAAAAAAGCATGCATACCCAGCTTTTAACTTTTGGCTTAAAATAAGTTTTTTAACTTAAAATAAGTGATTTTGACTATTGTCAAACAGCTAAATAAGTCAAAAATCAGTTTTTAAGTCAGTTTGACCAGCTTTTAAGCTAAGCCAAACATGCTCTAAAAGTGTAAATAGTTTTGAGTGTATATATCAAAAGACTTGAAATATTGAGATGATTTCGTATCTAAAATTTGGATTGTGAGGTGCTTTTGAGTTGGTCAGAATTGAATAATCAGTAGTACTTCATGTATAGGGAAATTATATTCAGCTTTTTGAGTGTATTATTGTATATAATCATTATATAACTCACGTATAAATAAGTTATTTATATAGTCATAAAGCTATGTATGACTTTTGACTACTTCTACGTAAATAAAACGTAACTATATTTATTGTAAACTAATTACTTCTTTTTTTTTTTTATTGTATATATTTGAAACCATCTTGATGGTTTTATGACATTCTCCATGGGCTTAGATGCCCGCATTACTTGATATCTCAATAAATAGCTTAAGGAATTTTTGCATACACTAATTACGTTTTATATATTGAAATAACAAACATAATCAACTTGAAAGTATGTATTTCTTGATTTTAAGTTCCAAAGTACACAAATATGCTTATTTACATATGTGCGTAACGCATATATACATAGATATACAAAAAGATATTAAGAATATATATTATTTGAACGAATATACATAAATCATGTTTCACTTTTATTTTCAAAATTGTATTCATCTTTATTTCAAAAGCTTTATCGAATGGGGTTGGATCGGGTTAGATCGAATCTACGTGAACAATTCATGATCCATTATGTCCTATAATAAGATAAAGGCGAAGAAGTAGAAAATTATTAATAAATAACCTTTTCAGTTCCAATACGCGAAATTAGAAAAAATATAGCCAACAAGCAAAACAATTTTTTACTCACGAATAACTAAGTTGTATAATTTTGAATTATTCTTTCTTAGTAGTAATCTCCAAAGTAGAAGCTTAATTTTCCAATTACTTCTAGAAAGTATGACTAATTAAATGCCTAATTAATTATCTAGGGTTACTCTTACGTCGTGTATGGTAAGTATTATAACAATAATTTCTATTACATTGACTTAGTATTTTTCAATACTAAAAATTTTACCTACAAAAATACCAATTTTCGTATTCTTTGACTAATTCTATTAATTCAAATATACTAGCCCCTTAATCCATCCAATCCTTTGCTAATTTATTTATATCTAAACTCGATTTCATGTTTCTTACGTTCAATAGGCATTCGATAATTGATGGAGTAACTAGATAACATGATATTTAATTTAATTGGAAGAAGAATCTATATGGTGCTCGATTGATATTTAGAATATATCTTTTTCAAAAAGAATATAATTATTAAAATTGATAAATGTTAGAAAATCAAGTAGTGCTTCGACGGTATGATTAGGTACAAGTATTAAATATTGATAATAACGTTTAATACAGGTTATGGTTGGGGTTGTGATATATATATATATATATATAATAATTAAAATAAAATAACTTGAAAGGATATTCCCTTTTGGTGAAAATGATTTTTATTGAAAATAGTAGGAAGTGGCTTATTATTCAATAAATATTTTATGTCCTACACCTTTTTCGGAGAGAAGTAGATATTTTGGTACAAAATCTTAGTAGTTCAACTGGTTGGTTTTAGTGGCGGAATCAAGATTTTTATGAAAAAAATACAAAATATAAAGAAGTAACATATAAACTAGTCGAAGAGGGTGCAAAATCTATTATATACACATAAAAATAATTTTAACTATATATAAATAGCGTAATTTTTTGTTGAAGAGAATCGGATGAACCTCCTAACCTCAAGTTGGCAGCATCCCTAATTGGCTACGTAAATTTTCAGCCTGTTGGTAAATTTTCATTGTTGAGAAGCGAAACATAACAAGTTAAAAAAAATGAAAGAGTAATTAATTTCATTTTGATTTTATACTGACAATTGGTAAATTAAAGCAAATATTTATAGTAACCTTGACAACTAATGTATAACCAAGGGTGTATAAAATAAAGTTTTAAATACTATATGAGCAGCTGGCTAGATTAAAAAAAAAACTCTATGATGGACCTTGATATAAATTGATGTTTTAAAACTTTTGGCTGGCATTAGATAGACAATTTCTACGCTACGATTCTAATTATTTTTTTAATGTACCACTTAATGCACTTTTATAAAATCATTGCAACTTTTTCAATATTTTTCTATTGATGCATACGTATTTTAATTATCGTTAGGTCCACATTAATAACCAATGGCTTATAACTCGATTAAGCTTATATAAAAAAAATTGAAAATTATTTCTTTCCTTTTTTCTTATGCCTCGAAGCTTTCACTTTCTTGCTTCATTAATAACTTGAACTGATAACCTTCGAGTTGAGTCAAATTTTTTGCTACAAGATTTCTTTTTAATTTGATTTTATAATTTACAAGTAGGAGATTATTAACTCTATATGAGTTTTAAAAGAAGGTGTTGGTTGAGTTGGCACATGAAATGTAGATGAAAATTAAAGTTGCATGGCTCACATTATTATTTGAAACCAATTAATATGTGCATAACATTTCAATCACCAAAAAAAATATTTTAAAAAAATCCTAATCATGCATAATGATTTAACTAAAGTGAGCATATTATAAAGACGTGATCTCAATAAATATAAACGTGGCTAGCACATAATTACATGATCTTTGCTCATTTGATTTTATGGAAAACCATAAAATCTTATTGCAAATTCAACCGATCAACAAAAAGATTGAAAGAAGAAGTGATGATAGTATATGAAGAATTTTGATTTTTTTAAAAACGATAAATATAGCTCGCAAATGACACATATATTGCATCGAATAAGTTTTATATAATAAACTTAATTAAAAAGAATACAGATAAGAAAGAACCTTAGATATCCCTACAATTTCATAAATCAATGTAATAAGATTAGTATTTGTGTAATGTAATAAATAATAAAGGGGAAAAAAAGAAAATAATATTAATTTAGATGTAATTAAGGAATTAAATATTTTTTATTATTTGGAAGAAAATTGGTCCTTAATACTGACTGCCAAAACACGAATCTCCGCAATTTCCGGGAGATATTCGATGGCAATAATTGGTCTCTTTATTATTTTTCCTTTTTAGTTTCATATTTATATATATCAACATAAAATAATTATATGAGAAATATTATAATATTTTGGCTTATATTTTTCAAGAATTAATAAAATTTAAATAATTATGTTCGACTATTGGCTTAGGACAGTATGCTTCTTGGTACATTTACATAAAGTTCATTGCTTAGATTTTATTTTGTTTTATATTTGCTTTTTAACTCTTGCTATTTGACCACCATGATTTGAAAAATATACAATTTGTACAAAATTGTTAGTTATTATTTTCTCCAATTTATTATTTAAGGAATCCTAAAATATAAGATAAGAGAAAATATAGTTTACAATTTATGAAATTCTAAATTATATGATATGAGAGAAATATATGGTATGAAGTATTTAGGAAAATTAATAATTAAGGAGTAGTAAAATATATAATAAAAAAGTATTTTAAACAAAAATGCATCACAAAAGATAGAAAGCAAATAAAAATTAATGCTAGGAAAAATTAGAAATATTACCATTATAACTTGCCTAAAATTTGGCATTAAAAGCCCCATATTTTATTTTTTGGTATCTATCAACTCAAAAATACATTTTTAGAAATTTTATGATGACAATATAATGAGGAAACAAAATAAAAGGAATTAAAAAAATATTCAAAAGAGAGGTTTACTTTTTTTTTTTAAATAACCTTTTAACCTTCATATATGAAATTTTTATCATTTATAAAATATAACATTTATATCAACGTCTTAAATTTTTGTCAATTTTACGAATGTTATCAATATTTCTTTCGATCTTTACTAAAATCTTCATGGTCTTATAAGAGCTTGAGCTCATTTACTATGTCCTATTACATTTTTTTTTAGGAGAGAGTCTATCTAAGTTTAGTTAGTCAAGTAGATGAGTGTTTTTAAAGTGATAATTTGGGTCAAATTTTTTTTTTTTATACTTGTCTATTTTTTACAAATTATAATTTTTTATATTTATATAGTTAACAAACTACCTTATATAGTTTGACTCTAAAGAAACGAATTAAAGTGACTGAGAAAATAGTAGGGTATTATATTTGTTTCCTTTTTAAAATAAAATGGTAATCAAAATAAATAAAATAAAATCCCACTTTCCTTCCCGCCATCTATATAAAATCTCTCTCTTCCCCTTCATTCCTCCACTCTCCAAAAATCAAAAACCCTTCAAACCTAAAAAAAAGAGAAAATCAACAAAAAAAATGGGAGCTTGTGCAACGAAGCCAAAGGATTTGAAAGGAGATGCACCGGAAACCGCACCGGAAAATGTTCCGGCGACTGAAATCGCCACCAAGGATGCGGCGGAAGTAGCCGTCGCCGCCAAGGATGTGGTGGTTGTGGCGGAAGTAGAAGTGAAAAAGGAAATTGAGGCCGATGCTGCTGCTGCAGATGACGACGATGCTGAAAAACGCCGATCTCTATCTAACTTGTTCAAAGAGGTAAATTTTATTTTTTTCAATTTTTTTTAAATTTTATATTTATTTTTGTCTGTTCGCTGTTGTACTCCCTATTTATTCTGTTGATTTTTTTCGAATCTAATAATTTTTTTTAAACAATAAATAATTTTATTTCGCTTTGAATCTGTTGTATATTCTTACAAAAACAAACCGAAGAGGATTACAAAATAGAGAATATTAAAAGTCACGAGGAATAAAAAAAAATTGAATTTAGTTCAAATACTTAATCAACGAACTATTCTCAATTAAATCATATAAATTTCTTTGTATAATATGGTTCATTCGCTTCCTAATATTTATTTAGGGAAATAAATAATATAAAAATATATATATTTTACTAAAATAAGAATCTAATGATAGTTTAGATTGACATATTTTTTTCTATAAAAAATGTATTTTTGCTTCTAAGTTTTATCTTTTTTTACGTGTACTAGTACTGATAATGTTATTTGATTGTTGATAATTCATTTTATTGACTATGAGAAAGCAAGAAAAGTCAGATTAATGATTTTTTATTAGTGATTGTTGATAATAATGGACTATGTTATTGTGGAAGGTATATGTAATTAAGTAAAGTCATAAACGTCACTTCTAGACCTAATGAATGTTATTAAATTATACCAACATGTAATTATTTTTGGGACATGAAGTTGTACTGTCATCATAATAATATATGGTCCATCGCTTTATTGTTTAAATTAGTATTTTTGTTGGTATTCATTTATCTTTCTTTAAAGATGCCCTTAATACTCAAATCAAAACATCACTTCTTTTTGTGGTGGGAGAGTGTTAACTATTTTGTCATAAGATTTTAAATTTGATTGAATGTTTATATAGATATCAAACGCTGAATAAAAAATGAAAATAAGATTTGTTGATGTTAAATTTGTTTATTGTTTGATTTGCCTAGCTGGAACAGAGATAATGTAGTGGAAGTACAGATTAATTGTTATATTTGTGGTCTAAAAGAATCTAGGTAATGATGTTTATTTGGATTTTGAGTTGTTGACAACCAAACATGGTCTTGCTTTCTTGGTAATGAATGGACCACTAATTTGTTTTCTTCTCCTTTGTTTTATATACTCTTCTTATCATAGTCTTGTCTGCCTTTTTGTTTCATTGATTTTCATGTAGTAAGTACTATGTTAACTTTTTTTTTTCTTTTCCGCGATTCTTTAGTTTCAAATTTCTACGTAACATGTTTAAAATTATAATATTTAAAAGTTTTTTTTACTTGTTTAGATTTTATATCGAGTCAGAATCAATTAATATACTTCAAGACAAAAAGAAAGAGAAAAGTTACTATAGATTCTCCTGCTCCTGTTTGTTTCAAAACTTTTGAAGTGGAAAGAAAATAAAAGTGGGAAATATTCATCTTGATAGAAAACAAAGAAAATATTTCCTTTTCCCTCTACATACATGCGTTTGACTTAGATTTTGAACATTTATCTTCAAAAGCGATGAAATTTTACTCAAAATTTGATCTTTTAATATTTTCGCTTGCTCAAACCAGTTTCTGGGACTTTCTCTCACAAAACTTTAAGTATTTTGTCCTAGTAAAATACATGTCCAAACATAACTTCAAGTTCCTAAAACCACAAAGCACTCTAATTTCTAAAGTTTAAAGTTTCAACTTCAAAATCTATGGCCAGAATGAGTGTTAAGCTAGTTGCCGCAACATGGAAAGAATGAAGTAGTCATGTTTTTAGTTCACAATAGGTACCTTTTAAGTACGGTAGTTTTGCTACAAAGAACAACAAGGGATGCATTGAATTGATATTACTTGTTAGTGTTTGACTAGCTTATATATGATATGTTCCATCTATTTGTTTCAGAACGAAGAATGTAAGGGGTCAGAGCAAGTAAACGAGGAGGCATCCAAGATCACACCATCAGAAGCTAAGCCAGAAGAAGTTGAGAAGGTTGTTGATGCTCCTGTAACTTCAGAGATAGAAAAAGCACTAGAAGTGGCCTCAATTACTGCTGAGGCTCCCAAGGTGGAGCCTTCCGAGGAGAAGAAGATAGATGAAGTGAAATCAGAACCTAAGACTCCTGCTGAGAAGAAAGTAGAGGAAGCAAAACCGGCAGTAGAGACTCCTGCAGAGAAGAAAATAGAAGAGGCACCAGTTGCTCCAACTCACGTGGAGACGAAAGCCGAAGATGCTCCAAAGGTAACTGTAGTAGAAGAAAAGAAGTCGAGCTAGTCTTGGTAGTGATAATTTGAACCATAATGGGAAAGCTTTTGAAGAACGAAACTATGCTTCCTTAGTAAATTGCTTGAAGATTGCATGGTGAAAAACGCGTGGAAATGATTTTTTTTTGTTGATTGACAAAGTTGTGATGATCAAAGATTTAATCTTTTATTTGTTTATTGTCATATACTCGTCGTTGTTTTGAGTTCTATTACACATTATATATTTCATCTTGTTCATTATTGGCATGTTTAAACATACTCTTATCATTAGCTTCTTGCAATACAGGTTAATATGCTTAATTTCCACAACTTGTCTTGTTCTTTATTCACTGATTTACAAATTCTTGAGTTCTATTTGAATTAAATCAGTAAAAGTGGAACTATAATAATTAACTGTTGAACATTTATCGATATATGAGTTGGTTTCTTCTGGTTATGGTTCTTGATGAGCTGCAGTCGATGTTGGAATAATTATATCATCAGTTTTGAATTCTGGGACTACTGCAGCAGTAGCTTGATTTATTCCAGCATATGAGATGATCTCAATGACTCCATTGTCGTTATGTTTCAATGCTTCAGCTGCAGCTACTGTATTCTCTTTGGCCGTCCCCCATAACATAACGTATAAGCCAATAACGATGAATACTGATCCTATTAAGCTGTCATCATTAGAAGACATTGTTAGTTCTTGATCGAAATTTAATTGAAATGAACAGTCATCAGGTAGATTCTAACCTTCCAAGGTACAAGTCCTCGGGAAGGACAATCGTACCAACTATGGCTACAAAGATAAGTGCTAACGGATAGAACGATGAGACATAGAGAGGTCCTTTTTGTTTTGTGCACCATGCTACTACTGTCACTCCTAATCCAGAAGAAACAATCCCCTGAAACAATGCTTATATAAGAATCAAGAATAGCGTTAAGAGTTGATGCTCGGATTTTGTATCCATTAGCCACTGGAGATTGAATCTAGAGACGTACAGAATAAGCAGGAGTGAAAAGTCTGATATTACATCCAAGTTTCCAGGCAGATAAATCCCTTTCTCTAATAAAAGCATATATCCCTGCTTGGATAGCCCCACAAAAACACATTAAGGCAGTGTTTGAGTACATTGGGTACCTCTGCCTCATCCTCCCCTGTTGTTCAAGAATATAGTACATTGTATCAACCAAATTTCGGAGAAATAACTTCTCCGTCACACACACACACCCCTACCTGAAAGATCAACCAAGATGCATAAGAAGCACAACTCAAAAATGCAAGTATTGATCCCCAAATATCATTATAAGCTGCATGTTGTGCTGTTGTTGCTGTGTCATTAGTATTATGAAGCAAATGTATATTCATAGATGGTAATGGGATCTTCATTCCTTTATAAAGATTCAGTATCAATGCTCCTCCAATGCCTAATAAAGTTCCAAACAACTTTGCTTGTCCTGCTACTCTATATATATCCAATTTTTCCATCCTGTCAATATTCATGTCCACAAATAATTGTTTGATCATACTTGACGTAACAGAAACTCGACCTCACAATCTTAGAATTAAAAGTAGATTGCTTACCCTATAAGTACAGCCAAAATTAATGTAACTGCAGGAGTGAGGTTAGACATAGCTGATGAAAATGTTGCTGTTGTGAAAATTAAACTCTCTGCATATAAGTTGCTTCCAAGTGCTGCCCTGTAAAATAAATATTTGTTTATATTTGAACTTTTTTTAATTATATAGTAACATAATTGAAAATTATTTCATTATTTTAGCTGTAATTCTCACCCCAATAATCCATTAATTACACCTTGTAACAGTATTGTCCAAGTTAATCTTGGTCTTCTTTTTCTGCATGCAAAATATATATATACATATACATTAACAAGCTAATATTCATTAAACTAATAATAAATTCCTACTTATAAATAGGATCATTAATGTGAATTCTGACATTATATATAATCATCATATGCACTAAGTATCAAACAAATTTATCTGATCAAGGGCCGAGACACAAACGTCTTGATACTATTCTGGTGCAAATAACCTTAAAGACAGAAATTTCACTCACGAATCTAAACGACGAACAAACGCTCGAACAAGAGAGCACAAGGTTTCAAATGTCACAATTAACAAATTCCAAAAAATATTATAAAATTAACCTTTCAATAATGAAAGCAAGAGGAACCATGAAAGCAGTAGCAAAAAACAATCTGTAAAAGACCATAATTTGTACTTTCATTCCATCAGCAACAGCAACTTTGTAGAAAATATTAACACTTCCAGATGCAATTTGACTTAGCACCATTAAAATAACTGTTTTCATAGTTGTCATAATTATGTTCAATAAGAGAGAATGAAAGTATAATTAAAAAAAGCACAAACTGTTTTGTGCTTATAATTTTTCCTTTCACTCTCTCTTTATTGGTTTAATTAAAATCAATTAACATGCTCATGTATATATACTATATAATATTATATATATTCATCATACTTCTTATTTTGGTAGAAAAAAGGTGATCACATGTCCCACCTATATATAGTACACTTATCTTGCTTTCATTAAGTTTGGCCTTAACCTTAATTTAGGTAACTCAACAAAAGTTAAATATTACTGGTTCACGTTACTTTTTAGTTCTTATAGTTTTCTTTTTAATAGATAAACAATATGAATTTGATTGGTATTTTAAGATGTATTTTTTCATTATATTGATATGAAAAAAATATATAATTTATAGTACTTTCTGTATATTTAAAAATTTTATTTTAAAATATTGAATAAATAACTAATTTAGTTCTTACAATTGCATGTGTTAAGTCACACATTTCTACGTGCATGATCTTTTGTTTGCATGCATCGGAGATCAGACTAATTTGAACTGATAGAGTGTAAACCTTAAAGAAATTTTTTTTGTTCTTATGGCTTGAATTTGAGATTTTTATTGATTAACGATTGTTTAGTCTAATTATAAGGTTGATTATTCAGGTTATTTAGAATGAGATTGATCACATGCAGCATAATTAACTTAAATTGTATTAACTCTTTGACTATGTGAATATTAACGAAAGTGACGTAATAAGAATAACAAGAGACTACTTCTTATAGATATAAAATATATAATTGAGTAAATACACAAACTTCGAACGACTATAGTTAATATTGTGTCAATGTGGCATGCTATAAGGGCACAAAGAGTTTAATTACTTTAGTATTGCAAGCTTGAGGCAACAACTCACTTTTTTATGTTTTTATAGAAAGAAGATAACGAGATATGAGGAAAAGAATCAACCATGGTTATAAATTTGTTTATTTTTAATTAGAAATATCGGATTTGAGATCTGATACGAAGACAAGAACCAATTAAGGTTATGATGAAGAGTTAAATATTTCTTTATTTTTAATTAGAGATTTTAAACTTGAGCTCCGTTGGATATGAGGAGAAGAACCAACCAATGTAGATATTCCTTCGTTATTAATTAGAGATTTCGAATTTGATGAACCATGTTGTATATGGACAAGAACTAAACATGGTTACAATGAAGTCGTAAATATTCCATTTATAATTAGAGATGTCGAATTTGAGCTCCGTTGGATATGAAAACAAGAATCAAGTAGGGTTACGATGAAGTCGTAAATAGTCATTCATTCTTAATTAATTAGAGATCTTGACTTCGAGCTTTGCTGGATAAAAAAACAAGAACTAATAAAGGTTACGATGAGGTCATAAATATTACTTCATTCTTAATTAGAGAATCTTAAATTTGAGCTAGGCTGCATGGATATGAGGACAAGAACCGACCAAGGTCAAAATAAAGTCATAAATATTCCCTCATTCGTAATTAAAGATCTCGCGAATTTAAATTTTATTAGACGTGAAGACAAGAATCAATCAGGATTATAATAAAATCGTGAAAACTTGTTCATTCTTAATTAAAAATCTCGAATCTGAATCAAATCAGACCCTAATATATGTATCGGCTGTCCATCCCAAAATAAAGTAGACAACAAAGAGTTAGCGTGACATCTATCTCTAAACATGTATGATGGTTGGTATATATGGAGTCTATTAATTGTTGGAAGAAATAACCTTTATATAGGTTTGTTAAGTTGTAAAAATTTGCAAATTTTTTAATTGTAGATTACTTTATGGTTATATATGTGTTTTGTTGGGTCAATATCAATTTATTGTTATGATAATAATACATAAAATACAAGTAAGTTCCACTCATAGAGCAAGTTTATATGATCACTCAATTTGTTGGTTTTAATTAGTGGTAAGTTGTTTAAGTTTGTTGACATTAAAATGTCGACTTATTTTTTGATGACGCAATTTTTTTTACTATTCTAAGGAATTGTATTTTCTGAGATATTAACGTATAGTTCAATGTTGTAAAATATAATTTTGTGACATTCTTGATATGTACATAGTTTAGACTGATTTCTGTTAGAACGGAAGAGATTGTTCGTATCATATGAAAGATTTATATTAAAAAATAAATAGCTACTATAATTTGTTGACTAATGAATTTTTTTTAGAATATTATATACATGAAACTTTGTGATCACAACTTATTAAATGAAATAGAGATACGTGATTATCGATAGAGCGCTTTAAGGTATTTCAATACCTTTTTTACTAGAAAGATGAAGTAAAAATATTATGATCATTTCATAATTAGCTGATAAGTTGGCTTTTTGTACAACTTTAAAGTAGTCGTATCATGTGGAGTTGTTAGCATATTGTTTGACAAAATAAAATAAAGTCATAGTTTATTTATTCCACATTTGTTCTACATTTATGTACATTGATCAAAGGTTGATAAGTGATAGGTAGAAATTGGAGTCTTACTCTTTTACTATAAAATTTCAAGTCAATTCACCTTTTTGATATTCTTATATTTGGTTTTGAATTTTTTTTTAACTTTATTTCTCACGTAACACAACAGAATTCAAGATTAAGTTATTTCAAAAAAATTGTCTAACAAGCAGATTCCAACAATAGAATATTTGTTTTTTGCTTCCATTTAAAAGCAGTTTTATTGATTTGTCAAATGCCTTGTATTTCAAGAAGGTGCTCTTTTTTGTTTTTACAAAATAAATATTTTTGGCTTCTAACAACAAAATTTGTCACGATTCAAAAGTTAAGGTCATGATAACGCACACCCTGAGAACCCTAAAAAAAATGTATAAGCCAAAAGAAAAAATCGATCCAAAATTGAATTAACCAATTAAATAAAACAATGTTTTTTAAAAAGAAAATTGATTTGATTTTAAATTTCAAAAATTAGATAATATTTCATTTTATTTTATATTATTTATACTTTTTATGCAATATATCAATTTTTATAAATATTTTGTATAATATTCAATTAATATTTATTTTTGGTATTTACTTCTATCTAATGACTTTAGGCCTTAAGCTCATTTCTTAAAGTAGAGACATGAAGCAAAATCAATTTATGTAAAAATGATTTAAATAATGAGAATTTTATCTGGATTAAGAAGTGATATAACGTGTATTTGTATATCTATGTTTTATTTCAAACATAATATGTGTGCATGTGTGCAAGATTGGGAGATAGAGGAAAAAATATCGTGTATCTCAATTTTAGTTGAGATACATGTTATATCTAAGATACCCTGCTCGTCTCTCTCCTCTATCTCTTGATTCGTTTATCTCTTTCCTCTCTAAACTAAGCTATGGACTACAATTAGGAAAACTATAACTATTATTCATAATGGTCCAAACGATAGTTGTTTACAAAATTCTTCAAAAAATTTAGAAAAAATTACATAAATATATATCTTATTTTGTCATAATCTCTAAACTTTCCTACCATTTAAAATAATTACGAAGATATCCTCTTGGATACATCCTTATTCGATCTCAACTACATTCATGTCCCTTTCAGATACATTCCTCCTCTCTCGGATACACTTATTTCCCTCTGGATACATCCCTAACCCCTCTCGGCTACATCCCTATCCCCTCTCGGATACATCCCTATCCCCTCTCGGATACATTCCGGTCCCATTTCGGCTACATCCCTATCCCATTTCGGCTACGTCCCTATCCCCTTTTGGATACTCCCCTCCCCTCTCTGATACATCCATCATCTCCCTAATACATCTATATCCCTTTTCAGATATATCCCTCTCATTAAGTAATTTATCATTCGCAATCCCTGAGCTTGAATCCACATGTTTCCTGATGTATCCGAGATCCTATAATTTGAAGGGAGTTTGTAATTTGATAAAGAATAGAAATAAGATGTAATTAACTCTTAACCCTATGAGATTTATGTAATTTTTTTAAAAAAATTATGAACTTCGACTCGATTATTTGTGCACTTGGCCCTTCAAGAAATGTACTTAAGGCCCATATTTCACATGCCCATAACTCAAAGCCCAAATATAAAGCCCAATGAAATGTATAAGGTCAAGCGTCAAACATGGTCCGATGTTGTGTATACTACGTTGTTTCCCCCCCAAAACAGCTCCTTCCATCGTTCCTCACTTGCAAGCAACTAAAAAACACCATTGATGATTCATTCTTTGTACAAAAAGATCGGGAAAAAAAAAGTTCAGTTTTTTATCTTTGGTATTTCACTTTTTGGGTCGTTTTCAAATTTTTAAGAAAATGCAAGTAATACCCAAATGGCGTAATGTTTTGATCTTGAAGAATTCACTTATTCAATCCACAAGAATAGTATCTTCTACACAATCACAAAATACCCATTTGAGCTCTTTCCATTCGACCTCAATATGCTTTGAGAAATGGAAAAATAAGTGGAATTCTGTGAGTTTTCTTGCCTTTTCTTGTTGTTGCACAACACAATGAAATTGAGTTTTTTTTTTGCTTAGTTTGTTGGCAATATCGTAGAGTTTAGGTTATGTAATTGTTGTTTGATTTAGATATGTGATAATAATGGATAAAGTTTTGATCTTTGATTGTTGTAGTCATGGAGCTGCAAAGTAAAGATTTGATCTTTGATTGTTGTAGACTAGTAGCTGCAAAATAACCTTTTTTTAATAGCTGTGGTGTTCTAGACCAGCTTTCGTGTTTTCACGAGATAGCTAACACCTCCCACCAGCAATAGGAACTAGGTAACTTTGTCAACTAAGCTAGGCATATGGGAAGAAATTACCTAGTGTTTTTGTTTGCTGAGAGCACTAGTGCATTTTTTCATATGGAAGTGCAATAATCATTCTCAAGAGGTGTTTTACGTCATTAAGTTTAGCTGCTCCGCCATTTTAAGCTTATCCTAAAATTATGTGACAGTGTGATTTCAAGGGGATTGATTTCCTTCTTTCAGCACTTTTGCAAACAGTGTCATTCATGCTTATGAATTTCCATTTGCAAAAAGACAGTAACTATATCAGTTTGTGTGTCCTGCACGTGTACAATACGTTTCCCCATTTTAATTTAGATTACCTGTTTTCAGAAGTTTTGGAGAAAGGATAAGCTTTTACCTCTTAATAGGTTTAGAGCTAGGAAATGAGCGATTAAACAGTTTTATTTCATGCGGAAGTATCTTACAATGACTTGAGATTTAATAGTGTGTGGTGGAAGCAGTTAACTAAGTTTTTCTAGCCTTGGAGGTGTTCTTTTGGAATGACTTCAGTAGGATCTGAAACCTTTGTCTGTAGAAGTAGTTAAATAAATTTGAAATAGTTCAGTGTTTGGCGTGCTACATATGCCTTTCTTTCTCCAGTCATATTTAGTGGCTTTAACCACACCTCTTAGCTAGAGGAGAATCCAAGATTTGAATTTTATGGACACTGGATTGTAGGACAACGAAGGCAAGTTCTAAGTAGTTCTAAATTTAGTTCTTGTACGTATTTACTGAATTTCTAGGAACATAGATAGTGATTACACCAAAGTTACTGGTTCAGTCGAACACATATCATAAAGCCTACATCCACCCCTGCACTTAGCCATTAAATCTCCACCAAGTTATCTGTAGTTGATTTTCTTATAGATAATAATTGTTTGATTCTATTCCTTGCACCAACACTCAATCCCTCTACGTGCAAGCAAAGATATGGAGGTCTAAGCATCAGCATCAAATGTATCTCCTCCAAAATTTAGAAATAAGTAAGAGCCTTTGGAGACGGTCTCTGAATCTACCTATGTGTCTTCTCTTAAGTCAACAAGGCTTATGCTTTTGGTTATCAAAAGCAAGGCTTATGCTGTCAATTTATCATGGTGTAGACAATCTGGTCCTTTTGGCTAATAGCAACTTTTCACTCCCTGAATTGGCGAAAAAAGGTCCTTTATAAATTATAAGCACATTGAGGCTTGCCCATATTGTTCTTTCGATTTCTTCCAGTATTGATCAATTTCTGGAGGACACAGAATGATGTTATCTCACCTTAGTCACTAGAATTTCTCAGGCAATAATGCATAGCAGAAATATACTCAGCACCTCTTATTGGTTCCAATGAGACGATCTGAAATGGAGAATGTTTGGCTGCCACTTAAGTTTACTAATCTGTTTTAGACTGTTTACCCATTTCTAGGGGCCAGTTCATTATTTGAAAGCAGGAATTGGTTAATAAATCAAAGGTTTTTGTCATTCTTTTCCAGTTTCAGGCTGGTTTAAGCCAGTTAATTGTTGCCAAAACCTCACATGTCTCTTGTTTGAACATGGTTAAATCTTGGCGCCAGTTCACCGTGCTCTTGGTGAAATAGATATGCTAAATTATTTTGGTTAGGAAATAAGATAAGGTTTGGAGTTCGTTTGTCCAATTTTAAAATGTTACCTCGGTAGGCGTAGTGGTTAGAGAAAAAAAAAACTGCTTAAAATTACACCAAGAATGGAGTATACTTCTTCCTCCTATATGTGCTATGTTTCAATTCTCTATTGTAGTATTAAGTGAAAAGGTTTTTCCTTGAGTATGAGGGGAGGGAGGTGGTTTGTTCTATGTCTGCTTGTATATGCAGTGTCAGTATGCTCCCTTATCCACCCCCACCCCCCAAATAAAGGGTTCCGATATTCCCATTTGAGACTGGTAGATTTAAGGAAATTATTGTGTTTCTGCACTCAGTTTTAGTTTTCTCTGCTCATTCACAGTGTATTTTCATGCTTGTTACCTTTAAGTTCAAGCAGTATCTTTCTTCAGTTTGCATATGTGACCTTTCATAGATTATTCCTGCAGGATTTTAGAGGAAGTCAGCAGCCAACTAAGGTAAATATCTTCACCAGCTTCCAATATTATAGTGTTTGAAATTGGCTAGGATTAGAGATATCTTCACGAGTTTTTTCGCTTGGTTTTCTCTGGTCAGTTATGTATTCTTTTTCCTAACATCTCTTTTTCTTTCCATGTAATACATCTATTAACTTCTCTTGTCCTCCTCATTTTCTTATTTATCATTCAGCTTTTCATTTATTTTTCAGAATTATATCAGATATGAAACACGTCAAAAGCGTGCTGACTCAAAAAAAGCTTTGAAAAATCTTCTCTTTTATGGGGCATCTGGAAACTCTTTTGAGGTATATATTTAATCTTCTTTCATTTCATAGATATGGTAAATCTTAGTCTTAGTTATATTAGGTCAACTGTCTTTGATAAGGGATTTCTTTCTCTTTATGGAGTGACATAAATTGTTTTCATTTAAAATAATTTCTTTGGATTAGTTTGTTTCCTGAATTAGTTTCCGGTGTTTGGTTGGACATAAGGTAGGTGACCTGAGGCAACAATAGAAGTGGTACAGGGTGTCATTCCAGTAATCATTTTGAGTATGGAAGGTTGATAATAGTATTTACTTGGTAGTTGAAGACTTGAAGTGATATGAAGTACAAGTTGAAATACTTGCAAAAGGGACGACTTACACATTCATTTGCCCTTTTAGCATGTGAAAATAACCAAACGCTACATTTATCAAGGGAATCATCTTCCAAAACGACATGAATACATCCTAGATCGCTATTGCTGACCTCAATCATTGAACGCAAGGTCATTTTGTATCTTGGAAAACTGAAAATCAGTTCTGCTATTTTTTCTGTTTATGGTCCTTCCCAATAGGAGTTCCTATGTTCTCCATCTTTTACCAAAATCAGGCTAATAGATAGTATTTTATTGATAGATTACATTTGTGATATCATTAGCTTATCACCAAGATTGCATTCACATATGTATCGGTGTCTAAAAGAAACAATTATTATTTACCACCTACAGTGGAATGCGAGGAACCAGTTTCCCCAAAAAGTGGATTAAAGCAAATAGCCAACTGCAATAATCAACTAAAGAAAGAAAGTTCTTCCAAGAAGATATGTCATCATCATATAAGGAAGAAATATCATAAAGAAAGTTCTTCCAAGAAGATATGTCATCATTATATAAGGAAGAAATATCTTTGCACCAAATGAAGTGTTGTTGGATCAACTATGTGAATCCTGATTATTCATTTCTTACCATTTGGATTGATTTCTTCCCAATACTCAATAACTTAGAGGTTCACCAACACTATAGGTCTAAACTAGACTAAAAAGACTCCTAGCCAACATTGAACCTAATGTAGGCACACCATCATGACTAAGCCTTAATCTCTTGGTATGCCCTACTTCTTTCCAGTAAATACTCCAAACATGAGCGAAAAACAATTTATAGAAAAGGTTCCTTTTCCTTTGCAACATTGGCTCCAGCCATCAAACATCCGGTCGCTAGTAAAAGTGTCACCGGTGCCATTCCGCAACTGTCAAAAGAAAGCTCCAGCAAGAAGCATCTCAACCCTGTCACATTCTCTTTACAAGAATTTCCATGAAATACTAACGTAGTTCCCAAAGAACTGAGAGAGAAGTTCGAGACCTATTCTTATGTGTTATTTTTGTTTCTTCTCTTCTCTTCTTCTAGAACATATCCGCTTCCTCACCCCACCCCAACCAAAGAAAAAACTATTTTATGTCTGCTTCCGAATATGACGCTTGATCTGTTCATGTAACCTAAAAACCTGTCCTAATCAACCACAAAAACTTCTGTCTTTTCAATGAATCTCACTTGTCCTCTGTTTGCTTTTGAAGTGAATTGAGGAATCCTAGGAGGATGAAAGGCGGATCTATGAGGGAACAACTCATTTTGCAATTGTAGCATTAAGTCACATAATGATCAAAGGTATCAAGGTGTAATGAGGATAGACCAAGTTCACTAGTTCAGTGTAGTAAGACGAATCTCCTCGTATATAGAAGGAAAAGATGGAGTAACAGAAGCAGTGATGAAATTTTCACTTATACCTCATCCTATGTATAGTTTGTCTTTGATCTTTACTGCTTTGCCTTTCTTCGCCCTTGCATCTTGACTCTGTTTGTGGGTTTCTGCTTTCTAAGGAAGTTATGGTCTACTGTAGTGTGCTTGCTTAACTTCCTCTGTGGTCCAAGCCTCCAAAGCATGAACCACCTTTTCTGGTTTAAAGTCCGCATAGTATAATGTGTTCAGCTTCTGAACTTTAGTATCTGATCAATTGCATGCAAATACTCTTTTTATATTAAATTCTCTTCTCATTTCACTATTTTTACCTCAATATTTGTTCTACTCATGGACAATGTGCTATTTTCTTGTTGAATAATTTACTAGAATGAATCTTCAACAATAAATGATAGATGGGATATGGATCGGGATGATCGTTCAGAGAAGAAAAGTGAATATAAGTCCGCTGCTCGTCTTAGAGATCGCTCAAGGAGAAGGATGCGTGAGTTTGTACTCTCATTTCACAATTGGATCTCTGTTTTTAATGAAAATTCTTATATCAAACTGAAAAATATCAGTGTGTTCAACCTTTTGGCCCCATTCTTGAGATTCTTAAATACCAGATATGACTGAAATATATATTGCTATTGAAATTTGGTGCTTTGACGCTGGGATAGTTTCGAAAGCTCCTTTACTGCCCACCTACTAGCTGGACTAGTGGGTTACCTATCAGGAAACATGCCGAAACCAATGCCTTTTCAGATTGATCCCAATGCTTGTCTTCCAAATAAAAAAGGTTTATTGGCCGTGAGTTGGTTGCTGTCATTCTAAGTAAAATGGGATGAACTTGCGTTGCTTTGCATTTTTTCCATCTAGGAGTTGTATTGCAAGGATTTGAACACTTGAATTAATGCGTCTTTAAAGAACGGAAATTGGACTTTTTATGTTTGTCACAAAGTTATGTATGTCATAACTTTAGATAACCTTCTGTTATGCTTTCTGATTGCTAATCTATCTTTACATGGTTGATGGTGACGCAATACTGAGCTTATTGAAGGATGTAGGTAGCCTTCATTGACCGTTAATTATTCGTTTTTAGGAAAAATGAAGAAACGGAGATTATATGAAGAATTCGATGAATATCCTGAATCAGTATTCGAAGCAACTTTTGGTGATAAGTGGTACACTTGGTCTTTTAGGCCTGGTAAATCATCTACTTTTGAAGATATGTTCTCCCGAAGACAAGAAACAGACTGGTCAGAACAAAGGCATTACAGATGGGATAATGAAACTGAAAACGAGACACATACAGAATCCAAATATGAATCGTGTCATATAGGTTCTTCCTCAGAAAGAACAATTCTCGGTTTGCCCCCAAGAGGTCCTCTGAAGATTGAGGATGTCAAGAATGCGTAAGTTCTAGTAGTTTTGTGCTCTCCATACTCGATTATATTGAAGACTAATGTAAACACTATTATTGTCCTTGTAGTTTCCGCTTATCAGCATTAAAGTGGCATCCTGATAAACATCAAGGCCCTTCACAGGTTAGCTTTACACTTTCTGTTTGTCCTCCTACGTGACAACTTACAATAGCCTATCTGGTTCCTTTCTTGAAACCTTGTTTTGGAATTTAGCTACTCATTCGTATTCTTGGAGTCCTCCTCACGAGACGAGTCATTGAATTTGTGCAGGCAGCAGCAGAAGAGAAATTCAAAACTTGTGTCACTGCATACAAGTCATTGTGCAACGCGTTCTCCCCAGCTTAACCTTTATCTGACGTATCTATGGCTTCTTTTCTTGGGAGTTTCAGAAGCCAACATCACCATTCTTAGTATAATAGCTAGCTAGCTAGCTGAGTGTTATGTGTTCTAATTTAGCTCTTGCAATAATGGGGGCTCTTTCTTTCCCAGCAGAGTCGTCATGAAAATGTATTTAATAAAATTTTGGAGTCTTGTATACAACCAAACATCCATGCATAACATACCCTAGTTGCTTGGTTTCTGAAAATAGGATGTTATCATACCTGTATTATCGCATCGAATTTCATCAGAATTTTGAAGTTATAAGTGTACTACATAGTCATAACTATCGTGGAAATTATACATTGACTATACATAATAATGGTTTTTTTTAAAAGATATAATATTTTTCTCGATAGGTGATTGTACTTTAATAATTGTGAAGCTCATAGATTGGCTTGGCAGTAATAATGATTTGTGTCCTTTTTATGATAGCAATTTCAAAACTATTATTACGTGACTTTGTACCACTAGAATTCAAACTTAAAATTTGAATTAAAAAATTACTGTTGACTAACATTTTTACCACCTCCTGATTGTTTTTTGTACATGCTACTAACCTATTGTTTTTTATACTATAGTTTTATAAAAAAAAAAATTATCAAGATATATTCAAAGGCATTTAATAGGTTTAACAATATGGTAGAAATGGAACAAATGGAGAAGTGTTAATCTGTCATGTGGCAGCTTTCTCATTATTGGTGAGCTACTGTGTTTAATTCATTTCATTTTCGTTTTCCATTTAACTCTATTAAAACAAACATACCTAAAAAGAATATACACATTTATTAAACATTCAAAACCATTAAAACAAGAATAATAACTCATAATAGTATTCATTTCAATGAACACTCATATTTAAAATAAATAAAGTTTTAGATTTCAAAAAGTACAATTTTAACTCATTTTAGAAAATCAAACGCATACACATATACCAAAATTCTCACCCTTTTTTCCCTCTTATATTTGGATTTAAATTTTCAAACTATTTAAAAAATATCAGACTAATATAATAATAAATACTTCATTTGATTGTTTTTTTAGTTCGTTCAAATAATAATGTTTTTTATTATGTTTTAAAATTAAAAATGGAACGATTCATAACCAATCACACAAGTTGTTAAGATTATTATGTATCATGAATATCAAATCTTTCTTTTTTTTATAAATTTTATTTCAAGTCAAATAACATTACGTCAACAACAGATGACACGAGATGAATAATATACAATTCTCACAAATAAGAATTGATAAATACGGATTCGAGCCCTCTTGTATATAAAGTCATCTTTTTTGTCATTAATTTAAATTTGGTCGAACTCCATCCCCGAATACAAATTTCTTTCCTAATATGATATTTTTAAAAAGAAAATCTAGAAGCACTAACCTACAAAACAAAAATGTACATATCAACAATTTTAAATAAACAAAACTACCAAAAAAAATAAAAAAAAATCACAACCCATAATTCATCCAAATATTTTTAAAAATTACAACAAATATTTTCCATCAAAATTCCCAAAATTGCCCCTCCTCCACCCACCCAAAACCCTAACCAAAGTTCATTTCTTTTGAAGATCTCAAAAACAGAGTATTACAACAGAGGAAGAAACCATAAATCCATAAATAAAAATCAAAAACCCAAAATGCAGTGCCCAATTTCTCTTAAACTTACCAAAATAACTCTCTGGTGGTTCTTGATAATGTATTTCAAATTCATCCCCAATTTCTTCAACCCCACCATTGTTAATCCTCATCTTCAGTTGCCTTAACCTTTCTGTAGCTAACCCTAATGTTAATTTATGACATCTCCGTTGATACTTAAACCCATTGATGCATCTCAATGTTTGGGCTACAGATACGTAGAAAATCAGATGGGATAACGAGAGAAGACCAATGGGTATCCAACAATGTCGGCATTGAAGCTTCGGAGAAAGAGCTTGACCCAGGAAGATGAGTGATAAAAAGATGAAGAAATGTTGAAACATTTTCCATAGTTCCTTTTTTTGTAAATCGATTGCTCGTTTTTTCTCGAGAGTTTTTTCGAAATGGAGCTGGATTATTGTGTTGATTGCTTGTAGAGCGGTCTCTTTTTGGATCAGATTGTTTGGGTGGTGATGGGTTGGGGCGGCATCGTAATCCGCCATTGGAGAAAGCTTGAGAAAAAAAACAGAGAGAAGTTTTGGAGTTTAATGGTGACACTCAGTGTGACTGTCAACATGTGGGCGATGATAGTTGGAAGGTTAGAATATCAAGGTGACAGTAGAGTTTGATCACAGCTCGATTTATTTTTATTTGTCATGTTTTATTTTACACCTAAAAAGAAAAAGAAAATAATGATATTTCTATTTTTATTTTATTATCTCTTCGATATTAAATTTAAATCACACGCAATAATATTTATTTAAAAACAACACTTATATATAATTTTTTTATATATTCAAATTCGAAATAAAATATTTTTATTAAGAATGAAACAATTTCATCACGTACGATGACCGACTCATACAGTGCTTATTAACGCTTAACGGCATAGAAACGTGATGGGGTGGGGTCAATGTTGGATTGTATATGGATTAGTATGAGATTAATTAATTATACTCCTGTCTTGTCTTAAAATGTTTGTGGGGTTTTTAATATTGTCTTTAACATATTAGGTAATAATTTATTTATTTTATTTATGCCATAATTATGATATTTAAAATGACGAGTATTTGCAAGGACAAGCTAATAAGCATTTTAATTATATCAATATGGTGTTCGATTTATAATTTAGAAATTCACGTAACAAATATATTTATAAGTAATGAAAAAATGTATTATATTACCGATTGTATATTGGACTTGATGCAACAAATGGCCGTTTGTTGAAGTGCTTGTTGGGTTAGCCTTTGAGTTTTGGGTCTGATGATGTGTTTCATGTACCCACTTTAATATGGTTGAGCCCAACTATTATTACTGTTCCCAAATTATTCTTTCGTATATTTATTTCTTAATGAAGTGCTGACTCGCATCTGGGGTCTTGGAAGGTACCACCGAAACTCAAAGGTAAATTATATAGAGTGGTCATTAGACTGACTTTGTCTAGCAGATGTATATTGCGGATATGAGAATATTAAGATAGATGTATGGTTACACTAGAAGTGATAATATAATATTAGAAATGTGGATATTCGTGATAAGATAGGAATAACTTTCGTAATGGACAAAACAAAGAAAGTAAGACTGAGATGGTAAAATAGGCCTAAGAAGTATCAAAGACACAAAATATGACCAAAATTGAGGTTACCGAACACTTAAGTAGGAGGATATGAAAGACACGTATTAGGATAGTAGATAGTGTATGTAGTGTTGTTTTAGCTAAAGGGGTTGATATTTGTCATTATCATTATATATAATAGTATTATTGTAGTGTTTGTGTTGATCTAATTATTGTACTATTTTGTTGTTATATGCTATGTTTTGGGTATTGTATTAGGCTTCCGTGTATTGTTACTTTGATATATATCGCAGTTGAGTCAATGATCTGTAAAAAGAATATTTTTACCTCTATAAAATAATGATAAAATTTACATATATTCTATTCCGTACTTATAAAATTCTTCGATACACTCTTATTCCAAAGAAAAACAAAATGAGAAACGCATGGGATGGACGATAGGGAGTGAGGGGACGGCAGCATGGGGTCCAAACAGTCCCTGAAATATTTTTCTCCTTTTTAAAAAAGAAAATAATAATTTTCATAATTTGTAGCAAAAAAATCATGAAAGAATTATATTGAAAACAGTAAATTATTTATTATTATCAACTAGTGAATTTATATAGAATTATGTGGCATTGAATATTGTCATAATAATAATTTATTTACAACTTAAAAACATTGAATTACGTATAAAACCACAATTTTGCTTCAAATCAGAATTTTAAACCAAATCCAAATACATACCAAATATAGTTAGCCAAATAAAAAAGTTATCTTCAAAACTGTTAATAACTAGTGTTAAATTCAAAAGTGTTTTCAATATTTCTCTCGAAACAGTAACAAAGACCCTTTTGTGAAAATTATTCTAGTTAAAGTACACAACTTTTTCACTCTTACTCATAAATCCCTTCAACAACAAAAAATAAAAATCGACAAACATGTAAAAGTATATTCTAAATTCATACAAACACAATCAACTATTTTGAACTATTACACACATGTACTTATGGAGGATATGGTTGAGAAACCAAAGCCTCAAAAGAAGAAAATGTATACTATATGCTACATATATAATCTTCAAAAAAAGAAATATCAAAATCACACCAAAGCTAAAACTATTCCCTATGACACTATTTAACTACTAACAACAAATGATTAAATATACCTAACTAGAAAAAAAGAAAATATGCCACTTTCTTTGTGTGTGCATTTATAGTAAAACTAACTTTGTGAATGAAAAAGTTCCTCCCTCACACATAATCCCACATTTCCAAAGCACATAATTGATTTTGTCCCACTTGTCAAAAATGGTACACTAACCACAAAGTAAAATAGAAAAACCTTCTTGTCCATCAATCTATTATTTGCATTACTTTGTTCTTGAACAAACTTTTGTTCAACATTCTGTTCTTTCTAATGCTTGTTGTTGCTGTTGTTGGTTGATTATTTGCATTAGTATCTCTCCGGCCTTCATATTCGAACCCGGAGTTTCCATAATGGGCAATTGTTTCTTGGACTTGTTTTGATAGATGGAATCCAATTGATGAAAATATGGACATGTTTTTGAATCTTCTGGCCTTTTCTTTTGGCTTTCTTTAACTCTTCTATAGTACTTGTTTATGTTCTCCCATTTCTCTTTACATCTCTTCGCGTTTCTATCGTATCCAAGCTTCTTCATACCACATGAGATGTCTTCCCAAAGAGGCCCTTTTGATGAGCCGTTGTCTTGGTATTGCAAGTCGACGTTTGTTCTTAGCTTGATTAAGGCTTCCACTTCGGCTTTAGGCCATCGAGAAGATGAATTCGTTTGAAACGAGTTTGAATTCTCACCAGCACTATCAATCTCTTGTTTGTCAATGTTTTCCTTGTCGTTGTCTTGTTGCATAACAACATTCTCCTGATTTCCAATAGTTTTCATTGATTCACTCTCTCGTTCCTCGGTATGCCTATGGGGTAAATCTGTTGGTAACTGTAGTTGAATGGTTTGATCTGAGACTTTCTGCAAGAAAGCAATCACTGCTGCGTCTTTCGCGGCAGAAATTGCTCTTTCGTGAGCTAATGCTTCTTGTTCTTTCTTTAATCTCGCGATTTCCTGCATCTTCCAAGCCTCGTCCCTCGCTATTCGATCCTTCTCACATTTTTCCATTGCTTCTAGAAACTTGTTTTGCAAGTCCTCTTGCTTATCCAACACTTCCTTCATCAACCTCTCAAAATAACTAGCCAATTTCCTTTTCTTCTTCACACTACCATCGGATTCTTTCCCCGAGGACGAGGTCGTGGACGTGGATGTGGACATGAACCCCGGATTAAAACCCCGAACTCGACTATGATCCATTCCAAAATCCTGACATCCACTAGCAGCTGGTTTTATCATTGTCATTGGCATAGGCATTGGTACAGGCATTGTTTCCATTCTATTGATTTGGCTATGGTTTAATGGAGGCGATGAAAACAAGGATTGGCTATCTAAAAGCTCTAATTGCTCGAAAAATCGATAGTTTTTCCCAGTTTGTCTACCAGATCTACCATCTTTAGTTCTCTTATGATACTTATAAATGTTCTCAAACTTCTCCCTGCATTTCTTCGCATTTCGATTATACCCAAGCTCAGCCATCTTCCTGTTACAACAAACAACAACAAAATTCCATCCTCCTAACTTCAAATTTTCACTAAAATCAACCAAAATCACAGCTAAAATTTGACTAATTCATATGAAATTGAAAATTGCATGCTCAGACAAAATTATTGCAAAAAAAAATTACCTAGAAATTTCATCCCAGAGAGGGCTTTTGAGATTGGAATCACGAAATGCAACATCCATTTCCGATCTTATTTTGAGTAAAGCCAAAGTTTCTTCATGTGGCCAACGATTTCCACCTGAAAAATTCTTATCTTCTTCCTCTGAACCTCCACCGACACTTCCACCACCACCACCACCTTCATTCTTCAGCTCCGACGCTTCACCATCGGCGCCGGTGACGGCGCCACCAGCAGCTGTATTCTCCAACAAAACAGAACTTTCTAGCATTTTTTTTTCTTCTTACAAAGAAAATTTCTTTTGGACTTTATTAGTAGTAAAAATAATTGAGTAGAAGGCACTTATTATCCTTTTTTTTTCTCTTCGAAAAAATTGGATATTTTTAAATTCAACCCCCAACTATTTTATTTTATTTTTATTTAAGGGGGTCAAGAAATATTGAATGGGGAAGTGAATTAAAATTTATTATTTTCCAACCACTTTTTAAATAGGCAAAGGGATTTGAAAGAATTGAATTGAAGTGGGACATGTTAATAAATAAATTTTACAAGTTGTCAAATTGGTGAAAACATGTGTAATTTGAATTTTATTTTTATTTTTTTGACTTTTTATATTCATTTTATTGTGTTTGAATAAAAATAAAATAAAATGAGTAGTCAACTTTGCTTTGGTGGAGTCCAAAATTACAGCTTGGATACACCATGTTTGGAATAATGTGAAAAGATTGGGGTCAACAATGGATGGTAAAGAGAACAATCGAGATTTTTAATTGCTTCAAATTATGAAGAAAATAAAAATTGATCCATCTTTAAGAGTTTTATTCAAAAAAAAGTAAAATTAGTTGATGCGGTGATATTTCATTTTATGATTAAATTAAATTAAAATATATAATATTCTTTATAAAATGATTTCATTTCTCTTTTAATTTATTTATATACTACTAGAAACTAGAAATAAGAATCTAATATTTTTTTTTTTAAAAAAAAGTTAAGAGATGAGTCATGGTTATGAATTTGTCCATTTGAGGAGATAGCAACAAGTGGAAGATAAAGATGAAGTAAAATTTGAAATAGTAACATCTAAAAATATCTTCATTTTCCAACTTGGGATTTTGTAAGTTTGTGCCTTAAAAGCTACTGATAAAATTTTATTTTTATTTTTAAAAAGAAAGTCGGCCATACATATATTTGGCTTTTCAACATTTTCTTCTTTTCTTTTCATACTAAAAGTTTTTTTATGGGTGAAATTGTGGAATTACTTTTTCCTTGTGTCAACAAGAGTTTTAAAAAAAGAAGAAAAATATATCGTTCCTTCAATTAGTTCATTAAAATATAATTCGAACATATTATTATATAATATTTATATTTTATATATTAAATAAATGATTTTAACGGCATAGTAATTCTTTAATTTTAGTGAACAGATATAAGTATTTAGGTTTGTATAAAATTAAATTAGTAGATATATACATTTTACGTGATATATTACATATAGAATATTATGTAGAATATGAATTGTCACATAAATCTTAATGTAAGATGCATGTGTCTATGAAAAATTTGAATACCTACTTAGATCACACTCTAATTGAAAAACATGTTGAAACTAAGTAAATAATATATTTATATATTATGCTAAAAATATAAGTAGGTTGCATCTGGTTATTGATTAATTTGAAGTGTTAACTTCCCAAATGTGTCAAGTTTAAGAGTTATTTAGATGTTTAGCAACAAATAAAACAACTACATTGTTGTAAAGTAAAAACTATTTCCTTTGATATAAAATCAATAAAATAACATAATAATAATAATAATATTGTCAACGTTCATATAGTTAAGTTTAGGAAGCACGAAAAGTATTTGATTACTTTGATAAGTAAACGTAATTTAGATTCTCCTCAATATATCATACTCATTTTATAAGTTGATTGATTAAATTTTACGATAAATGATTATTTTAAAAATAAATTACTCTTTATTAAATAATAAACACTTTTAATGTTTCATATTTCTTATTCTCTCCTTAATTTATAATCTTAACTTAACATGAATATTCTCAATGATTAATTTTGCCCTAATTATCTTTCCTATTAACTTTTTTTTTTAATCTTTTGCAGTATTGATACTTTTGAGGACGTGGCTATTAATTACACATTACTAAATACTAATCGCATATATTTTTCTTCTAAAGCAAAGTATTCAAACTTGAATTTTTTCTTTTCAAACTTTCTTTAGTTAAAAATAAAGCTTTATCAAGTTACTTTAACTTCAAATTTTTTCCTAAATCCTTTGTATCTTTGAATTTTTTTTATATTTTTTAGGGTTTACTATAACACCAAACGTTAAAGTCATATAACGTAAATAATAATAAATACGTTTTTTATATCAGTCAATTCATTTATTCACTTACAAAGAAAAAGATAAATTTATTGATGAAAGTGATTAACCATAATTCAATTGATAAGTTTTAATTACTAAATTCAGATCGTTCATTGCATAAAATCATTTAAAAATATTATTTCTAATAAACTTCTCGTAATATCACCACTATATCACGATCCGCGTTAAAATAAAAGTAAAGTTGATGGAAGTAACATAAAGTTGGCCTTTGGGAAAAGGAAAGAGACAACTAATCATAGAGATAGTCAATATACTTTTCATGGAATTCATTTACGTAATCTCGACGCCAGGTCACTTTCCTATAATTTATAATAATACATAAAATTTGAAAATATGGACAGTAAAACATTATTACTATTATTTATTATTTTATTCAATTTTTAAAAAAAAGGAATCTAAGTAATTGTGTCATTTTCAAACTTGCCAAAGAGTGAAGTAATTATCTTTGAACCAATTGGAGTGAATCTGTGGTTGTAACTTGCATACTGTCCCACACGCTTTACTTTTAAACTTGTTAGTAATAATAATACAATTCTTAACACACTTTTCGTCTCATATTATTTATTTATTTTTTATTTATATGTTTTTAAAATATTATACGAATAAATAAATTACTCTTTAGATTTTTTGAATGCGATTTAATCATGTGTCTTATTTATTAATATCAAAATTAACAAGGAAGGAGCTTTCTTAATACTTCATATTATTTTGTAATTTCATAAAGATTTAGTTTAAGCAAAATGGAATTTTTCTTGTTCGGTTTATTTGATTTTGTAAATTGAAAAATGATTTTAGTAATATAAACAAATTTCATATTGAGGGGGAGTAATTGACTATACAAATAAAACATATCTTGGTTTGGTTGTTCCATTGTATTAACTCTCATTTTGAGGTGTAAATTAATTTCTATTCAAATTCAATTAGAAGTTTATGGTGCAAATTCTATGTATGTAGTTTTTTTAATAGAAGGCATTTCATTCCCCAATGACCAAGGTAGAACATTTCTATGCGAGTTTAAAACTAGTTAGATCTATAAATCATGTATCAGAATTCAATGGAATAGATAAGTTTCGTCATGTTTTCAAGTAAAATTTATATAATTATTGAAACAAAGTTAATTTAAAATAGAAATTTTATTCAGATATGTAATTTAAATTTTTTAAATTCTTTTTCTTCAAAACATGGGAACTTCACAATTTGTGAATGTTAATCAATTTTTTCACAAACTCTTATACAATCTTACAGAGTGAGCAAAGTATAGTTCATACATAATATACCAGAATATCCTAATTAAAGACGAGTCAATAAATCACATATCTCCATGTTCTTTTTTATAAACTCGTGTTTGTGAGATTACATGTTATTACAAACTTTCAAATACATATAATTCTACAAAGATATACTAATCTAATAAATCACCAATAACAATAACTAGCTCATATATTATTTGTGTGGTTTAATTGGACTTACCTTATTCACGATCGACCTTATGATAACAAGAAAAGACAATCTTATGCTATATTCATGTGATTACTTTAATTTTCTACTAAAACATGTGAATTTTATCGTGTCCCTTGTCACATTGAGTGAATCGAAACAACAAGTCTACTCATATGTTAGTTTCTCTCGAAGATTAATGTAATGTAATAAAACATCTAAGCATAATTCACACACATTCATCGATCAAAAGGATTGTCATCATTTCAACAACTAACCTATGGTATCATACATTTGTTACATTTTGTTAGTTATCAAAACTTATACTATTAATCATGCTTTTAGATATAATATCACATACATATAGCTACCTCAAAGAATCATCACCATTTTTTCGTTCCAAACACCTTATACCGATTATATAGTCCAACGTTATTCAAAATATACGTATATATAAATTCAAACAAAAATATATAACCATCTACGAAGAACCATAATTTTTCATCTTAACATCAAATGATATGCTCCTTTCATTAATCAGAAGTTTCGATTTCTATTTAAATCGGGCTAACCATTGAACTTAGATGGGCTTATACTCTATAAGACTTTGATAAGGCCTGTAAACGACCCGCCACTCTAACCCGGCCCACTTCCTTTTTATAATTAGGGAAAACAGCCCTAAAATATATACAAACGAACAAACAAATAATCGCATTTGAAATTTTAGAGAGAGAAAGAGAGAAAGCGCCATGGGAAGTGAAGAGGAGAGCACAGTGAAGGAGCCATTGGATCTCATAAGGCTTAGTCTCGACGAGAGAATCTACGTTAAGCTCCGCTCCGACAGAGAACTCCGTGGCAAACTTCATGTATATTAACTGTTTCCCCCAATTACTACTGGCCGTTGTTTGTTCTATCTTTTTGTTGATAAATTATCTGTTGAATAGTAGAATTGATCCTTACATTGATGCAAGTTGGTACTTTTTTAAGTTTTGATCTTGTTAACTTGTGTTATATTTGTTACCCCTTTTGCTTCGTATTCTAGGGTTTATGATTTTTCTCTGTTTTCAATTTTCTTTCATATTCAGGTTTCCTTTTCAATTTACTTGATGGTTTTTGGCTTGATACAGAGTTTATGAAAATGAAGATATAATCTTGTTGTATTGAACTAGCATGATTGTGGAGGGTTAAAAATTAAGGAGTTACAAAAAAAAGAGTAATTTTTATTAATCTGGACTAAAAAGCAAAGTAAGATGAAAAAGTTGACAGAGCTCAATTTTATGAGTAGGGCAGAAGCCAATGCATAAAGCAATACCCTTCAATCTTGTGGTCTTAAACAACAAGTGTGAAGAAAGAGTTATTTTAAAAAAAAAAACTGAATAAGAAGTAAAGTAGGGCAAACGAAATGAAGTGGAGGGAGTAGCAGTTTACGGAGCACAATTATATGAGTTGGGCAGAAGCCAATTCATTGATGTGATATGATTTCAAGCATTGGCCCATCAACTACTAGGCTGGCAGAGCTACGTTATGCTGAGGGTGCTCAGGAGGACACTCTTCGCCTATAACTGCTATCTAATTTGGTTATATGTTAAAGTTTGCACTCCCTTGCAATAACTTTATGGGTAGCTCAGTGGTTGAAGGCGTTCTTGAATGGCATAGTTACGCAAGTTCGATTCCTGGTAGCTGTAGCAGTCTTATTTTTTTTTCTTTTTTAAGCAACATAACTAATTATTTTCTATATCCATTAATTAAGCAATTATAACGGTAGGAAATTGAGGCCGACTCGAAGTGTATGTCAATATAGTAATATGTGGCCTAAAGGTTTGATTTTTGATGTTATATGTGAAGTCATTAAGAATATAGACATACCAAATATCCTCCAGGAACGATATATTAAAGAATATGGTAGTAGATGCTTATTGCTGAAGAATTGGAAAGAGGGTGTAAAAAGATATTAATGCACTACCATTAGTCAAGAAAGTATAATATAAACATGGGGAGATCTTGGGTTGCAACTACTGTGCCTGATCAAGTTATGTAACATATTGATATGCTGTTAATGCATAAAACACGTTTAGATAATATGCAGTCTACAGCAACTGAGGACTATCTTTAAGTGGCTGGAGGTGAAGGGAGATATGGACAATTGTATTCTATATGTTCTATAAAATTTCTTTTTGCATGATAGAGATGTGATTTTCTGTAGTGTTATAGCATATCAGTTAAAAACAAGGGAGAAGTTCTTTCTTTCTACTCGGATGGGGTTATGATTGACTAAATGTTGACATGGACTGAAAATAGTAGATGGAAAGCAGCATGATCACTCTCATGTGGGTGTAAGAAATAATGTGATAAGGCAGAACGCCTATTTTGCTGATAAGAAAGCCTTTTGAGTACTTCCATTTGTCAATATTACTTGAATTATAAAATGTCTGAAAAATAGGAATAAAAGGAATAAGTAGTCGCAGAAAAGGAAACCTTATCTATGAAAGGAAGCAACTAACAGACAAACCAAAACTAGACTATCATCAGAACAAATATGTAAAGCATCTTTACCCAGTGTCAACATTGAACATGGTTGGGTGCGAAAGCTTTGACAAATAATGTTGAGAGGGGAATAAGCAATGACCTGTCTCCATCATCAATGAATACTACTTGTTGGCGAAAAGGCATCATGTTAAATTCAATAAACCTGCATGTTAAGTGGAGGTTGTGTTTCTTGTTTGCCTGTTCCTTCAAATATTTGTTTGTTTGGTCACTTTGTCTGAGAAATTATAGGACTATTGTCAAGTTGTTGTGTTACCAAAGAATACTGAAGAACAAGTACATGACGCTCCTTGTTACAAAAAGGGGCAATTGCATGATGTTGCTGGAAATTCTGAATTATGTTATGGTTGTAGGGGATCATCTTGCTATTGCTCTGCTTTAAGGATACTATAGTTTGTTTTGTCTTCTGATTCTTGGGTATTTCACAGGCATCAGAATTTCCAAATATCCAATTTGATTTACAAGCATGCATGAATCATATTTTACTTTTGACTTTTATCATTCCTTGAATTTGTATGGAAAAAAAATCTTGTGAGGTGACACTAAGCTGTCGTGTGGTTTCCTTTTCAGGCTTATGATCAGCATCTTAATATGATTCTCGGTGATGTTGAAGAAATTGTGACCACAGTTGAGATTGATGATGAAACATATGAAGAGATAGTTCGGGTATGCTTTATTTCTCTTACCTTCTCTTTTTTATTTTGGTTTGAAATTAAGATATATTTCTTCTCCCCTTTTCTGGTCATTGCAATACATCATTCCAATTAGCATCAGACCCTTGGCTGTAATATGTTGGACAAGTGGACTATAGCTAGTGCTATGTACAATTAGCTGGCTTTGACGGCCACCTACTCTACGTCAATAGGACTTCACTTTAGAATTATCCCAACTTCTAAGTGAGCTTTTATCTATCAGCAGATAATGTTGTTGTTATTTTTTTTGACAAATATGTCTTTGTTTCTCTCGTATTTTGTTTCATTTCTCCCTCAATAGTGTTCAGTGGTGATGCTCAAAAAATATACCAAGGGACATCTGCTTTTCGCTTATGTGATACCCCCTTAGAAGATTAGGTGCTCCTTTTCCATCTGAAGTTTCGAGAAGTTTCTTCTCGTATTTTCACTTGTAGTGGAATCAGGGGTGTATCCTAAGAAGGAGGGGTGTCAATTCACGTGTGTTTCAATGTACAACTCCCAATCTTCCAAGGTCCATCTTGTGTTCCAATTTAAAGCATTGTTTTCTTTTTCTTACTTGGTTTTATTCTTTCAAAATTCCCAAGTTTTAACATATTGAAATCTCTATTTTCCTTGTATAGTTGTGAAATTTTATAATTAAGGCAAATGTCTATATTAAATCTAGTCATAGTGGAGGATGTCACATATATTCAATGGGTTTAACTAATCATAGATCTTTGTGAAGAATTACTAAAATTTAAAAACAAATCGAACATTGGTTCAACTTATCCCAAAACCTATCAAATTTAAACCCTGGATTCGCTATTGATCATAGTGGTTGATATCCTAGATTGGCCCCATGAGTAGAATGTATTTATTAGAATTGCTTTTTGCAAGAGTTGTTGTGTGTTGAGGAATGGTTTTCTAATGATTGTAAAAGCAGCTGACATTGGTTCTCTGTTGATTGTGTTTTAGGCGACGAGACGGACCATCCCGTTCCTATTTGTTCGTGGAGATGGTGTGATTCTGGTGTCTCCTCCACTCCGGACTACTTGATGAGGAGAGGCATCGTGGTGTATGAAAATCTGCAAGCACGCTATATTTTGTTTAAGGTGCTGCAGTAGACTATTGTAGGTGGTCTGTGATTTTGTCTAGTACATGTGTTTTGCAAAGCACAAGATTAGTAATGTTGAAATCCTATAGCATTGGATATTTGTGAACCGTGCTGCTTCTGTTTACTTAACTCTAGAATGAGACAAGAAGTGTCTGTTTGGATTGGCTTATGGCTGTCAAAAGCCATAATTTGTGATTTTTAACAAACACCATGAAAGTGCTTTAAAATACAATTTTTTTTATTCAAATATTATGAAAGTGAAAAATATAAGTTAATCCAAGTAGACTGGGTATTCTTATTCGAATTTTATAGGATTATATGCCATATTGTTGTCGTCAAATATTCCCTATTCCACTTATGTTGCCATTTTTCACCCATCGCCAATTCAACTTTTTCTTCTTGAAAAATTATTTGAACATGGAATTTGTATAATTTTCCATTTTAAATTTCTAAAAACTTCAAAACTGTTTTTACACAAAAAAATAGACTTCAATTTGTGTTCATAAATCTTAATTTTCAAGTATCAACTTAGAAATTATTCCAGAGAAAAAAAGTACTCCTTAGTTGCAAGCAATTTATGTGATACATTTTTTATTTCGAGATTCAAACAAATTTAATTTTTTATCATAGACATTATATATATATATATCAATTATTTTGACTTGTAGTGTTTTTTAAATCTAATTTAGAAATACATAATAATATAAAGATTTTATGAGCAAATATTGGGTCAACCCGTCTTGAAAAATAAAATGTAGAAATTGGGATTCGTATATAAAAATTGTAAAAACCTAGGAAGAGAAGAATTGTATTTGGGGCATTTTGGCAGCAAATAACAAAGAAAAAAAAGAGTATTCTCGAAAGATGAAGATGAAGGAGCAAGTAGAATCTTCACTAAGGGCAAAGCTTAACCCTTCTCATCTGGTAAATTCTCTCAAATATACACATATCTGTTGTTAACTTGATGAGTTTGTGTTCGTTTAATTTGTTCATAGCAAATCTAAACCAAATAGGTTTATCAGGATTTTAGATTTTGTTAAACCTTGTCAGTTGCAATTGTTAAAATTAACTGACAAAGGAAAATAAGTGATAAACATTGGGAAATCTCCCAAATGCTGAAATTTTGGTTGTTATGAATTAATAGGTCAAAAAACACATCTTTAAGTTTTACATTTTAATTTATTAAAAGCAAAATTCTAACTTCAAATCTGCCTTGATTGGATTGTTTCACTATGAAGATGATATTAGTTGGATTTGGCACTATGTAAAACAACTCTGAGTTAGCTACTCCTTAAGAACGAAGGCTGAAAATTTAAAGAAGTCAAGTAGGTGTCACCTACGTAAAAATGAAGGGCCAAAGATAAAAAAGTAGGTCCATCACCTACTTAAAGGCTTATGGCCCAAAGATACGGACCAAAAGGGGGCTGTCTTGGGTCCGCCCAAGGCCCATCTTTCAAGTCCATTAAGGACTATATAGATGTATAAATAACTCCATGGATTTATTTGCTTGAGCTATGTGCTTCACCGACTTGCTTTGACATCCTAGTTGGTTGATCTAGTTGGTTAGATGTCCTAGTTGCTTAATAAGAGCAACCCACGTGTTTAAGGAAAATTAATGACCTACTAGTCTAAGTATGTGACTAGTAGGTGTATCACCTCTTTAGAACAAAGGGCCAAAATTTAAAGAAGTCAAGTAGATGCATCACCTGCTTAACTCCCTGGTTTATTGGCTTAAGTAGGTGATGCAACTACTTGTCTTATTTACATCTGGAACTTCGTTCTTAAGTAGGCACCTACTAGTTACTTGCTTAGACTAGTAGTTTATTAAATTTCCTTAAGCATGTGAGTCGCCCTTGATTCAAGTAGCTCAAGTTACTAGGATGTCAAATAAGCAACTCAACCAAGTAGGACTTCCAACAAGTAGGTCGTCTAAGCAAATAGCTCACAAGTGGGCCATTTGCGCAAGAAGGTGAAAATGGTACATTCCATGGTACATGTGTTTGAAGTGAGGGAAAGGCGAGTGAGCTATAGTTCTTTTTTTTTCCAGTTTCTCTTTGTATGAGAGAATTTCCTGATGGGAAAAAAAGTGCAAATATACCCAATACGTGTATTTGTGTTATATCCTTCCTCTGTTCACCTTTCGGGTCAAAGGATCCCCCACAATTATCTTTCGTATGAAATGTGCCCCTCCACCTTGAAGAGTTGGTCAGCCACGTAGGGTATATTTGACCTTTTCAGTTGTTTAGGCTTTATAGACTTCTTCAATTGTAAGGGTATATTGGTCTACCTGGCTCTATCGTGAAAAAGATAGAGCCGTGCTGGACAGTCGTAAGAGGGAGGGAAAAATATGGGACGGAATTAGTGATTTGGGGCTTTCATGGACCGGAAAGGGAAGTAAACGCAGGCAAATGTTAGACAAACCTAATAGTCAGTGATAAAGTTGAACCTTTCCTTGATTTTGATCACTAGCCTTAAATTGCCAGTCTTGGAAATGAACAGTGTTAGAACATTTAACATCTAATGATTTTCTAAAAAAGAAGCTAAACTTGTTGAAGTGTTTTTTACAAAGGTGCTTTAATAAGTCCTTATCTCAAGAGCATATACCATCATAGCAAGATTTCAGGTACATCAATGGTTGGGGAAGGAACTTAGGTGATGTTTGGTTGGGAGTAGTGGAGAAAGTGATCTCCACTTATACTTAGTGTTAGTATAATGTTTGGTTTCATTCTTCCTTTCCACATAAAATTTAGGATATTTATAATACAATTTTTGTTTCCACTTCTCTTGTCGCATAACTGATATCCTCTTTAAGTTATGCGGGTATCGATATATTATTTTATGCAAGATAAGAATGCGGGGATAGTATAATATGGAGTAAAATTACGAGATGACAAAAATAACCCTTCACGTGTTATCCAATATTTATTTTGTCAAAAGAATTTAAAAAATATTTTTTAATATGCACTTTAGTATAACAAATCTAACATCCATTGAGTAAATAATCCTTCCACTACAGTTCTTGTATTATAACCTTAACCTTGCATTTCAATCCCTACATTACAATCTCTACATTGCCATCCATGCATTTCTAATTCCCCTGTAACTTGCTTCTAATCCAAACGACCCATTAAAGCATTGTGGTACCTGAGATAGTTGCTCTTTACCCGGAATACATATATGAGCTACCTATTATTTATGTCAATAAGAGATGCTATACTAAGATTTCAGGTACATTAAGGGATAGGTGGAAGAACCTCAAAGCATTGAGGGACCTTAGAGTTTTTCTTTTCCTGGAATACATATATGAACTACCTTTATTTCGTGTCAATAAGAGAGACGCCTGTCATGTAGGTTGTAAATCTTCTTTTTGTATCTAATTTAAGTGTATGCCAATCTTTAAACATAAAGGTGCTATATAAATAATGGTTTGCGAGCTATTGCATAAGAGCGGGGGTTTACCCTGTGCGCACCCAAAGGATAGCGGCTGCGGGTTTCCCTTGTCATTAAAAAAAAAAGGTGCTATATAAATAAAAGCTTCAAGCATTACTCAATTTGAGGCATTATCTTTTAACCACACTTTCTGAAGTGGAAAAGAATAACAAGAAGGAAAGCAAAGAACCAGTATTTATGTCAGGTTTAAGAGAGGTATGACCGTAAGGGTTTGCAGGGAGCATAAGTAGGAAATAAGCACTGAATGTGTGCTAATGAGGCAAAACATCCTTGAAGTTGATTTTCTGTTTCACATAACCGGCAGACACTGATCATATGTATATTTTGGAGCAACAGGATCTTCAAATGGGATAAATAATATGTAAACTTTGATGTATACAAATTTGTTTCTTCACCTCAGCAGTTTGTGGGCATGCTATTGTTATTTGTCTATTATCCTTCTCTATGATAGTTATTTATTAACCGAATAGAATACTTTCATCGTCTGCTTATACATTTTTATCTGCATGTTTTGGCTCGCATATTTGATGTTCTCGATTGTACCTCTTATTCTTGAGGGTTGAGATACTTGGAATTCTATGATAATCCTGGAAAGCCAGAGAAGTTTCCTAGTCAATGTTTAATTGAAGAGAATGTAAGATGAGGTAGTTCTTGGGTTTGATTTAGGTGTGCACACTTTTTTTTGGGGATTAGGCTAGATTTGTGCACTCATAAGAAACAACACACATCCGAGGTAGGGCTTAGATTATGCACATTGGAAGGCAAAATTGCTTCTAACCCGAATTATGCATTTTAAGGCCATCACTTGGAACAAAAATGTCACCAGCATTAGTGCTTTGCTTTAAAATCCCACAGGTCAAAAGCACTAATACATTACTTATTATGTTCTATTTTTTCTACCGAACACTGAAAAACCTTCATATTTTATTTCTTCCATTGTGTTTGCATAGTAAAAGTACCTAACAATTTCTTTTGACTTCCTTCCTTTTTTTTTTTTTTTTGCAGGAAGTTGTTGATATGTCTGGGGGGTAAGTTCTTATGCATGGAGTTGTTGTTCCATTCTTCTAGGATCTCTTTTCTTACGTTGGACTTGTTCTTTTTCTCAGATGTGGTGCAAAATTCTCGATTGTCATTGTGACAGAACAATTTGAAGGCAAAAGATTGCTTGAGAGGCACAGAATGGTTAACGGTGCACTGGCAGAGGAGATGAAGGAAATCCACGCTCTCTCTATTACAAAAGCGCTCACTCCAGAGCAGTGGAAACAACAGCAGGAATCTGAAAAGCCTCAAGCAGCTGCTTAAATTAATCATAATCTAATCAGCTTTATCGACGAAATGCTTTTCTCTTCCCTATATCTAATGAGGGGTTAGATGTCTTATAGGTTTAAGAAAACCGTCTGTCTATCATGTTTTGATTGAACTTGCTGGATTTGAGACACTGCGATAACTTGTAACTATTGAATAATGCAATAGCTCTGGGATTCAATCAATGGTTATTGCTTAGTTGACAAGTGATGACATGTTTGTAACTTTACGCGCCCGTTCAGCTTGTTATGAGTTTAGAACATTGTTGCTCATGTGTTTTACCTATAGTCTTTTCAGTATCAGTCATTATTTACTACGTATATCGTTTTCTCGAGTGTATAGCTCAGTCGATAGAGTATTGAGCTATTAATCTAAGGTTCATAAGTTTTGATTGTTTTTTGAGACAATTTTCAAACCATTCCTAATACAATACTAGATAACTTGGTGCATGTGTTAGTAAGAATAGAAGTGGATTAGACTCGTTTTGGTAGAGAAGTTCCTTACTCTCTCAAAGTGGAATTTCTCAGCATGAATTTGAATTAATCGAGTGACAAAAGTAGGTATTGAACACTACTCGAAATATAAGCATGAATTTGAATTAGTCGAAGTGTCAAAAGTAGGTATCGAACACCACTCAAAATAGAAGTTTGGCAAAAAAAACTTTCTCCAAATTATTAGGTAACCACTATTGAAGAATCATGTTCCTTATGAATTTCATAAACAGAAACTTACTATCAACAAGACATTTTAATCTTTGAATACCATTCCTTTTCTTCTTCATATTTTTTTGGTAGATTTAGCTACAATTCTACAAATTAACACACATTTCTCCTCTATAAGTCATTTTCACCAATGCTTTTAGGCTCACTATTATTTTCTCAAACATATTTTTATGTTTCAAAAAGGAAAAGAGGAATCATAAGAAACTGTTCATGTTTACCTAAAATAGTCTAATCACAATATAGCCACAGAATAATACTTTTAAATTTGATAGAATATAACACTATTTCAAAATCTTTGTTGAAAATAAGATTCTTGGGGTTTTGGATTAGACAATTGGAGAGGTAATTATCACTGTTAATTATGTTTTTTGGTAGTAAAATATAATTAATTAATAAGTTTTAATCATAAATAAACTTCTCTTTCATAGCTAGGAAAAATTCAAGAAGACTTCAAAACTTTTCTTCAATGTACAAACTACAAAATAAGGACAAGACTGGTCATATTAGTCAAATTAAAAACCATATTCTAAAAGAGATCATATTCTTATATACACTCAAAATATTATTGAATATAAACCTAAATTTATCCTCAATGAATTTGAGAAAATTTGTCTATCCATAAAGGGAGAATTTTTTATTTTTTTTTTCTAATTCCGCTTCATGGTCTAAATATTCACGATATAGTTTCCTTCAAATATTGAGTACGAATAAATATTTTTCATATTTACATATCTTGTTAACTTGCAGCTAGGAAGAATTTAATAATTGGACAGGGGGATAAATATTCTACAAGGTAATCAATCACACTTCTAAATTACTTAAGGGTATAGATTACACACATCTAAATTATTATTGAGATGATAATTATAATACGAGTAATTAACATCCTTGTAAATTTGAAATAATTATAATTAGACACATCTTACTTATTTTTATATTCTAGGTCTAATTTGTTTTTCTTAATCTATTAAAAGGTTAACACATATCAACTATGCCAATTCACACCAACAATCTCATAATTCGTAGTCAAGCTCAAATTGAACCTCTGATTAAGACTAAAATTAAGTTTACTTCGTTGATCGCCTTTTGTGAAATTCATAAATAAATATAGATATAAACTTGTTATATCTATATAAATGGCGATATGGACATGATTGACCATATTAGTCTAATCAAAGAAAATATTTTTTCAAGTAGATCATCATATTCTTATACATAAATCGATGGAGCACGATAAGATAAACTTAAATCGATGAATTGAAAGGAGAACTCAAAAAAGACTGTCTATTCATGATGCGAAAGAAAGTTTTCTTCAAATTCTACATGCTCTACAAAATCATAAAAAGACTTGTGAAGACTCGTATTATTTTTATATGATGAGACATTGTTGGTTCAAGTTCATTGGCTTTAAATATTTTTATTCTTTGTATAAAAAGGAGATGGAACAAATTAACCCTTTGGGTGGACAAATATAAAATGTACCATATATTTACTTGCATTGTGTAGTTAACTCAATCGATAGAGTTACTTTTGTACAAGAAAGAATCAAATTCTAATGAACTTCTCTATGCATCAACCATTTATTCAACAAACTCATTAGCATTAAGGTTCTCTTCGACACGATATAACAATATATTCAGTATAATTTTACAAGTGTAATCTAAAATTTACACATACTTTACTACTATCTTGAAAAATAGAGAAGTTATTCAATAGACCGCCGACTAAAAGATAGGATTAAACAGATAAAAATGAAAAAATCATGACAAAATTCTGCTATACTATAACAATTTTAATTGTAACAAGTTACAGGTCATGTGCCCAATATTATATCTAATCAAAGAAACCTTTCCCTTTAATTTACTGTAGTATAGGCTTATAGGTAAAGAATTTTTTTTAGGTCCAAAAAGCCTATCATATTAGTACACTGAATAGTTGCTCCTTTTAATTAGAATTTTCATTATGGGTAGAGATATTTGTCATAGGATGGGCGGAATCACAGGATACTTTTCGTTGTAAAATTATGTTGTATATATAATTCAAATTTTATATTGCAAATCCTTTACCGAAAACACTTCTATTGGACTTGAAAAAAGTTTGCACTGAACTCTACAAATATTCTGTTTTATCCTGCCATGAAACTAGAACTCGAAAATCAGGATACATTACTATAAGAGAGTAGCTATCAAAACAAGCCCCGTAAGTTCGCACCTAAGATTCACGCATGACACACGCCTACAAGGTAAACATAGTAGGTTAAAGCACAACGTGTTCACCACTACACTGGCTGATTGATGCACTGGCCTTACCATGATAAAAAGTCATCGTTACACACTCCGCATGACCTTTTTTTCAAGAGAAAGTTCGTATAACATCAAAAGAATTCTTCTTTATGAATCAAGTATCATTCCAAAAAAGGGTGCATTGTTTACGTTGTTTGCATTGAAGAAAAGAGAGGCTTGTATATGCACTCTTGAGCCATGTTTGTCGCCTTAGGCTTACCATTATTTTATTTCATTCTATTGATTGACTCTAGCTTCAAAGACCATATACATAAAATTATATCGACTTACATACGTCTTATTAACTTAACAATCGGATACACCACGCCAAATATTATTCACTCAGCTCAAGCCGAAGAGAAATAAAGAAAAATCAAAGATATAACAATCACGCCATAATTAAGACATATATCAATAACAGTAGAAATTGCAAAAGCTAAATTTCAAAATGTGAGATTTGGATAAAACAAAATTCACAAGTTCCCATTAGAGGGATACCATATAATACTTTTTCAAAAATCATAATTAAAAATACAGTCCAAAAGAATGTGCATTATCTTGCCTTTCTTGAACTATATAAATTGGCTTTTTTATTGTATTGGCCATTATTATTTGCAACAATAAAACATTGAAATGACATTTTCTTGCTTCTTGAGAGCTTTGTCAACCAAAACTATGGATCAAGGGGTCACACTAACAGCAATAATAACGTTTAGATATATGTCTTTGAAGGCTCTTAAATTAATGAGATACATCGAGAAATAATATTATTTTATTTTTCATTTGATGTTCAATATTCATATAACGGTCCTCAATTCGTTTTACTTCATTCTGGCTCGATTAATTTGAATGTTACACTTTTAGGGATAAATACTTACTATCAATTAAGACGACTCTATATCAAGAACGACGAGAATTCAAAATATGTGATTAAATTTTTTTAAAAAGTATTATCAATACACCACAAATGGTTGGAGTGAAAGTAGTACTAACGATTAAGGAACCGGTGTTTATTAAGTCAACAAAGAGGGGCACTGAATTACTAATCATTCATGGATATTAAGTAATTAACCACATTGTATTATGACTATGTTAAAGGTCAAAAAAGAGGGCCAAAAATCAATAATTGTAATACTTTAAGAAAAAAAGCATTATGTTGTCGAGATAAAGTTATATAAGTATTTAAAAAAGTACTTAAATAAGACAATTACATGTATATATAAATAACTCAACGTGCAGATCAATAACAAATTTTTTAGCTCAAATTTCACTATTATTCAAAAAGCAAAAGATTTAAGAAAAAGAGTGATTTAATTTCTTCAAGGATAGTACTATCACATTTTTCATTTGGATATTTAGCTAGTCAAAAACGTGTCATATCGAATTAAATTAAACTCTTTTTAATTATCATGTATATGAGTGTATACAATTTTTATCAGGTCTTATTTATATACCAAACAAATGTTAAACTAAAGTAAATAAAGGGGCCACTTGTCTCTTTATCCAAAAAAGTTGAAGAAAATCTTTTTTTACTACTCAAATTTTAAGTGCTCTTCAATATAGGTGTGTCCCATCTTGTCTTTTATTGAGCTTGTTGCCTAATAACTCCTATTAATCACACATGACTTATAGGTTAGTTAAAATAATATTGAACTAAGATTAGATCAAATCACTTTTCTTTTAATCACATCAAGGAGGAATATTAAATAGTGATTTAAAGAAAGTATGAGTATGATGATAGTCGTTCTTTTAATCAAACATACAAGATCAATATGAAAAATCGATGTTTTTTGATATATAATTTCGTAAAGATTTTTTAATTATTTCGTTAAATATTCACATATATATAACTCTACGTATATACGAAGGCTGCTTGACTTGACAAGTCCTTCCATCCAAATTCTATGAACCTAATTTCTTTTAGGCTGTACCAACTAATTAAGCCTGAGCTTTTGGGAAAGAAAAAGGATACATAACTATAGATAGTCCCTACTTGTATGTGTCCAATTATAAAGCATCAAAGTGACTCACTAATATGTTTTAGAGAAGGAACTTATATGGTGATAGTATCATGTTTGAGTTCCACTTTGACTCTTGTAAGTTAGAACCAAAAATGGTATGATTGGAACACTAAAAGCTATAAATACAAAATACCTACATCAACCTTTATGTGAAGTGTGAACAAATATACGTGAAAATGATGTTAAAAGTATAGTTAAAATACAAATCGATACTCCTTGTGTTTCATATTAGTTGTTAACATTACTGAACATGTTCGAACATGTCAAAATATTTGTCAGTTAATCAATTTATAATATCAAGATAAAATTTTTTAACTTTTTTCTACTTTTCCCTTAATTAATATTAAGTGTTTTAAAAGTAAAACTAAGAATAATTAATTAGTCAAATATTTCCAAGTTTTCAAGAACTCAAATCAGTTTTTGGGACTTCTACTCCCAAATTTTCAATTCTTTTTCCAAGTAAAATACATATACAAAGATAACATTATAAAAAATCAGAACCTTCCCAAATTCTCAAATTTCAGTCTCAAAATTTATGACCAAACAAAAATTTTGAACTCCTTTGCTAGAAAATTACATAAATTATTAGGTAGATCATAAGTAGGTACCCATGATTGTTGCAACTATAAGTTGTCTAATGTAGCTGTCCATATGGCACAAAGTGCATGCCATACATTATCTCTTGACTATGCTTCATCCATCATGTGGCCAATTGGGAAAGTGCTAGGTTATATTGGAAGCAATAGCACAGTTTCATATGTGATTTCTCCCATGATTTGATTGTAGCACTTGTCACTTGTCACTTGTCACCAAACCAAAGGCAATATATTCAAAGTTCACTCAACATTGTTTCTTCTTCCTTTCTTTTTTCTTGTTTTATCATGTTACTCCAAATAAAGGATAAAGGTAAAATTTTGTTTCTAAGATAGATTGTATCCAAACCATAAAGAGAAAAATAAATAAAAATATCAATGGGGAATAAAGGTACACTATATATATAATTTACATTTTTCAAATTTCTTATGGGCATGGTAGGACCTAAGATTGAATACAACCTTAGTCTTATTCAGTCATGAGCTCATTGCATAGAGCTTGTCTAATGCGATTTACATCTCCTGTATAATTTGCAAGTCACTGCACCGCGAGGCAGTTACTACAAAGTACTCATCCAAAGGACAATGGTTGTGACAAATATTCTAGATTTCTATAGTTCCAAATTTATTTATTTTAGAAAAATAACTTCCCTTGTGAAAGTAGCTAGGGAACAAAGTTCTACCATTGACATTCTAAATTTATTGTATCTTGTCCACCCTTCAATACCACATCCAGGTTATAAACATATACTTTTAGAATGATATAGTTTGCTTAGAACATTAAAAAAAATCACTTATTTCTGAAGAAAATATATTTATTTGAATCCAAACGAACCCTTAAAAGTGAATCTCTCGTTTCAGTTTTACATTGTTGTAATTAGTTATAGATCTAACCCATTCTTGTGACATTTGTGACCTCAGCTAGTTGCTATTATTTACTCAAAAACCAAAAAAAGTTGGAAATTTAAACAAAAAAAATTAGTAGTAAATGGGAAAAGTGAGGCCACATATTGATTATTTAATATATTTACCTAAGAATAAATTAGGGAGAAAGCTATAGAAAAAGAGTAGAATTGGATCCCATGTAATTTTTTGTGGGATTATATATGTTTCACTAGTTACCTTTTAGAAAGTGGACATTTTATAAAACACACTGAAAAGTAATTGAAAGGTGAACACTCAATTTGGAAGACACAAAGTGTATGATGCTATACAAAAAATGTGGATGCAAAGTGAGATTCTTAAGTTGAAGTCTAGGCATAAATGAGTCACATCTTTAATGTCAGTAAAAAAATTGAAGAAAAAGAACAAAAAAATATAAGCTTAAAGGTTAGAAACCTTTTTAGATATAAAATATTATCTATATTGATCGACTGTTTACATTAAATTAATTTAATAAATGTATGTTATAATAGTATTACATACTTAACCATGTTCAATTACTTCCCATGGTAGCACATTTTTGTAATTCCCATACTAATCCAAATAATATTTTCCTTGTACATAGTGTAACTATTTTTAAAAATAAAATAAAATTCTCATACTATTTACAAGTATCATTAAAAAGCATTTTGAAAAGACACCATATTTCAACATGTATACCCTAACAAAAAAAAAGGGTATAAACAAAAAAAGGGTATACCCTAACATGTTATGTTTGTTTTCCAAGTTCAAAAAATTTAATAATTTTATGTCCCTTGCTATAGTAATTATATACTGTTTGTTATAGGTGAAAACTCTGTTTATATGACCCCAAATATTGTCTAATCACACATTCCTTGCTGCGACAAAAATAAAGATAAAAGAAAATATCTCGGTCGCACCAATAAATGTGGTACGATAAATCATATCTCTCTATCATCGAGTGTTTTAAAGAATATATCAAAACAAGCCGCTATTAATGAAATTCTTTGTCAGCTTTATGTAAATTACTCATTTGACTACAAACTTTCAAAAATATCTTAACCTAAATCGATGATGACAAATGACCAACTCGTTATAAATAAAAAAGGTATAACAAATAATAATGTTATGAATGACCAAATATCGAATATTGATAATAAAACAAACGAATGTTCACCCACCTCTTGTATCGCCTCAAATTGTCGTTTTAGCACTTGTTTTATTTCTTTACTTTCAACTAAATTACTGTTTAAACTTGTATTAATTCCCACTTGTGTCTCAATCAATCGATCCTTTAGTAAAGTTCTTAGGAAGATAATTTGGTTGATATTTTTTTTAAATATCTTTAGAATTATAATGTATTTGACCAAACTTGGGTGGAAATATCTTTTCCAGAGTAAAAATAAAAAAATATCACAATTTTTTTATATATATTACTTGCATATCTTTTTTCTTTTCTTGTATTATCAAAATATATACTAGTTAAATGGTTATATAAATTCTATTTATATTGTTACTTGATTTGGCAATTGATCCTCATTTTTCATGTAATTAGACTATTTTATTAAGTAACACATTGAGTTAACATCACATTATAAATGAATACTACCTCAAGATCACATCTTATATACTCCAATTTTTGTTTTGTTTCATATTTTAAAATTATTATATCCACTACTTAAGAAACCAAGAAGATTGGAAAACAAAAGTCGTATGATTATTTTCCAATAAACATACAGAGAACGTGGGATACTTGGAATCTTTCCAACATTAGTTCATATCTTATGTTCACAAACTTCTTTCATATTTTTCCTAATTTTAAGTTATAGCAAAAGAGATATATAGTTCATTAAAAATATAGATAAATAGATAGATAGACTGACATTGAACTCTTAAAATATAAGATTACATTTAAAGTCAAAGGTACAAATCTCAAGTGCTATATTTTTATTTTCCGAATCTCCTTAACTAAAATCTTGAATCCAACATTGTTAGTAGTAGTAATAAAAAATAACTATGCGGAAATATTCTTCGTCCATTGCATTTAGAGTCGTTGAAATCTTTAGTGAACATATAATCATGACATAATACATAAATATGTTCTTTCACTTGGATCCTACAACTTTGGGTTGCACAAGAAAACATTCTAACTTGTTTATGTTACATATGGTTAATGTGTCTACTAATTTAATTTTATACGAGTTTAAATATCGACTTATACACAATTGAGAGCACATAGATATAAAAAGATTTTACGTGTTAGTTATTAATATTTATATTTATTATTATCGCTAAATATGATATATAATTATATTATTGCCTCTAAATAATTATTGGTAAATTTTTTATTTGTGGCAGTGTTGAGACAAAATATATCCATTTTCCCACTATCTCCCTACCACCCACCACCGCCACAAGCCCACTCTCTTCCACTATCTAATTTTTTTGTGTGTGAATTCTCTATCAAAACATGATCTACAAATTATTGGTACCATGAAGAGAATTCTGTATAACAACTCTGTTCAATGTATATTAGCTTCCTCTTTTTATTTTATTTTCCGCTCATGTTGAGAGCGTCATATTAGAGCTTCAATAAATCTAGATCGCGTAATGCAAAGTCTATTTAGGGATGGCCGACATATGTATGTCAGCTTTAACTCTTATTTTTTTCTTAATTATCTTACAAATTACTCATGCTAATATTTTTTTTTTATCTCATTTAGGTCACACATTTTTCTTTTTAATTTGTTTAAAGAAAAAGTCATATTTAAAATAATTTAACCTTAAATTTTAGATCACAATTTTTTTTAGTTTCATAAATTTTGTGTCAAGATAAAAAAAAATACCAGCACAAACTAACACGAAAAAATAAATGTGATGGCAATAACTACGTACACTCTAATTTTACACCCTACTGGCTACTACACTCAACAAGGGGAATTTTACGTCCTTAGATAAATTTTAATATAGAGATTAAATTATATAAGAAAATATAGTATATTGTTTTTCTCGTGAATAAGCAGAAAGTATTTGTAAAAACAAATTATGAAGTTAATGATTTATAGAAAGTGGACTCTTTTTTCAAGCTATGTATTTCTCATTTTATTTATTTTTCATATTATTACAATTGATAAAATTACAAAAGCTTGAAAATATGAATAAATAAAGTTTTTGGGATGTTAACTAGAGATTCGTGTTTGAGTTTGGATATAAAAAAAAAATTAGCAAACGTCGTTTCGAATGAGTCGTGCGCGATTCGATTAAATTGAGTGCACTCCTTATGGTGCTAAAAAATAAATTGCCTTTATTGAACATGGTTTATTCATGAATCAAGATCTCCTATTTATTAAAAAAAAATATATCCCATTGTAAGGAAAAAAATATTAAAAAGATATCGAACATGAATTTAATTGTTGACTACTATCATTCGTTGTTATTATTACTAATCACTATTTACAATGATCATCACAAGTCATCAATCACTATCACTAGTCACTATTATATATCGCTAATCATCGTCATTATTCACTACCTCCTTCTTCTATCACTATCATCTACCAAGTAATTGTTAACCGCTATTATCATTCACTAGTTTCAGTAAAATCACATTTTATCCATAGTATTTAATTAATTAACTTAGTTTTTGTATTAAATAAATAAAAACCAGTTTTATATATTGAGATGCATAAAAAATAAAATCTTGAATATTTATTATTTAAACTTTACTAAAATATTTTTATATTAAAAGATATATTCAGATTCTAACGTCTTTAATTTTAATAAAAATACATACTTGTAAAGTGGGAGAAAATCATCCCTTTTGGCAAAAGATATATAGAATCTTTCAATTAATGTTGATGATAACTTGACAACTTAATTATTGATGACAAAATACATAATGCAACTACAATTATTATACAAACCACATTTAGTAATGCTGTCTGGCTCATTGTAATCCCAGTTTTTCTTGCGATGTTTTTGCTTCTATATACTATATACTAAATAATAATAATAATAATAATAATAATAATAATAATAATAATAATAATACGTGCTTGTTAATTGCCAAGAATTTGCCTTATGTTCTAAGTATCAACAAAATAATTGTTTTTTCTTAAAGTTGTTCCCTATTCACCCACCACTCAAAATTAAATTTATAAATGTGTAAAACTATCATACTATTATCTTTTAAGCATAATAATGCGTACTTCAGTATTTATGTCCTTTAATTTTTAGATATAAATAAATACACTTATAAATTTATATAAAATACTATTATCTTTTAAGCATAATAATGCGTACTTCAGTATTTATGTCCTTTAATTTTTAGATATAAATAAATACACTTATAAATTTATATAAAATTAAATAAATAGATATAATCGTCCTATGATAAAGAAATAATATTAAGCAATTACGAATGAAATCGACTCACTCAGCAGAGTATAGAAGGAAATCGAAAAATTCAAACTAGTATGAATATAAATCAACTCTATGTTTTTGAAGTACCTCCTTCGTTTGTATCTAATACACTCGAGATGCTACGGGGCCTGCATCTTTTAGATCAGTAGTAGGATGTATGTATTTACTTATCTAATTCTTTACGAGTAAAATGTCTACTTACGCACATTCAAAGCTTAAAAACATAAGTATCGATTGGAATCAAGTTATTATCGATTACCTTTTAATTTTACTAAAAGGACACCAAATCAAGAGATATCCTTGCCAACTGCCAATCTTTTGAAGGGATCCCATATAGAAGATACAGATCATACTGAAAAATGTGCTTTTAATTGCTACCAACATACCCAATGTCTAAAAAGATGTCCATGTTTTGTTTTTTTCCATTCTTTTTGGGCTTTTATCAATTAAATTATACACTTGACAAAGGAAATATTTTTTATACTAGTAAATTAGTATTTTAAATCTTTTGTATGTACTTTTTTTATATTAAATGTAGATTGATAATATACTTACTAGACTAGGGTAAAAAAGCGTCATACCTTAGTGTATTAGTTATGGGTTCGTTTATCAAGATGAACTTTTGTTATAAATCCCATATGCGTTAATAGATTCACTAATTCTAAGGTAGATTCCGAATATAATATATTTTAAAATTAAATTCATAAAATTTAAATCATAGCATCGATGATTTTGATCCCCTTTGATTGAAAAAAAATTATTTTGTATAGTCAAGGTTGAGGCTATATGTATAAAAATGTTTCTAAAGGTTGTAAAATCTTTAGATAGAATAACAATAATTTGATTATCAGTAAAAGAAAAATATAGTATATTAAGTATCTCTTTTGATGTGGTGTCACTCCTAGAAGTGATTTACGTATCTTACTTTAAATTAAATGTGTGAAAAAAATTAAGTGACTTTTTAATGATGTAAAAACTTCATATATTAAAACAGAAATAATTCTATTAAGTACATAAAATACCACTTATTTTGTACGTTACTAATAATTAATTACTGTACTTACTCTTAATTAACATCGGGAAAGGGTAACATTTGCCGCCAGCAACGGCCGCCCTATGAGTCAATCAACTAAAGAAAACATGTGTATTGAAGTATGGGAATTTTTTTTAAAAAAAATAATTTCTACTCATGACATATGTTTAAGATCTTATATATTAACAAGACTAAGAAAAAATAATTTTTATTTTATTTTTAAAATAAGATAGATAAATTAAAATTAAAGAGTAATTAGAGATGGACAATACAAGGGAATGGAGTAGTGTCCCATATTGAAATTAAGCTTAGTGTAAAGATCCCTTTCGAAAAGACTAGCTATTCCACCATAAAGTTTTTACTTATTAAATGAAAATTAATTAAATTAAAGTAGAATAAGACATGACTTGTCTACAAGGTGGTGCATGCATGCAAGAAATTTTATTTTTTTTTTTAAAAAAAAAGTACAAAATATTGTGCTGCATGAACACGCAATTTCTCTAATAAAAAGGGCCAAACAATAGCTCATTTTTTGTACCACTAATTAGTAGTCTCAAATTTTCTAGTAAAATATAATGGCTTTCATTGAGAATTATAGGGGTTTTGAAAGAGTAAAACATGTTGGAGCAATGACCTTGGCAGCAATATTATTAGGAGGAAATATTGTATTGTCAAAAGTGGCAGCAGATGATGGAATGACTATGAGAGTTATGGTTGCTTATAGATGGATTTTTGCTACTGCATTTCTTGCTCCAATTGCTATCATTGTTGAATGGTAAGTAATTACTTGTTTTTTATCATCTGCTTGCCTTTCATGTCAAGAGAGTCGTTCAGATCGAATTTATATAGTCGTCCAGGAGTAGGACCTTTAGCTTCGAGTGGGAGGAAAATGGTGGGAGCTCGTACGAGGGATAAAAGAAATGGCAATACTACTAGATAAAGTTATAAGGTTTTTGTTTTTTTAGGAAAATGTTTAACTTATTTTCTCCGTTTTTGGTTGGTTAAATTGTTAGAAATGGAAGTTTTAAAAAACGATTTTTTGTGAAAACATCATAAGAGTTATATATCATCCTATGAAATGTTTTATTTTACAACAATTTAAGTCATAATTAATAAAATGGGCATAAAGATAATAACTTTAAGTACAATACTAATCATGCAAGAAAAATGTCAAAAGTAAAGTATGATATTCCCATTGATCCACTCCATGTGACAATATTAATATTTGAAAAGTTAATAAGACTTTCGAGTGACCACTAATTTTTTTTGATATTTCGTATCCTATACTAGTTTTATGATATTTATATATATATATATATAAATTTAATTTCAAAAAATTTAAAGATTTTAATAAAACTATTCAATATTTATACCGATAAATAGAAGATACCTAGTAAAATAGCTAAGGTATAACTACGATAAGATTAAGAAAATTGAATAATTTGATCATTGACCCGATGTTACCGTATAAAATGAAACAGATGAAATATTTATTAAAGATAAATCAAAGAATCTAAAACAATCTTTTCCAAGTAAAGAAAGTTTTAAAAGTAGTGGTACTTAACAGTACAAAATGAAAACTTATGGGTGTATATGTTCATCTACATGACTTGTTGAGAAAAGAATATTTGCCCCTAACTTTTTGAGTTGTCTCTTTTGACCCCGCCAAGTCTATTATTTGCACTTTTAATTATTGCTCCACTATATTATGTTTGTCCTTTTTATTCTCTTTTTTATAGTATTTTTTTCAATTTCAAAATACTTCTCTTTAATTTGTCCCCTTTTTTTTTATTTTATTAGTGAAGATAAATGTATCTTTGACGACATGAGAGTTCTTGGAAGTCAATGAGATACTTTCTTTCTTTTATTTATATATGGTTATATTCGATTCGAGTATTGTAAAGTCAATTTCTGAATATGATATTTTGATAAGATTTTTTTTTATTCATAAAGGATTGCACCCAAGACCTATATTAACGGTGATTGGATTTTGAATTATTTTATTAGATACTTTCTTTAGTTTTTCATTTGGTGATTTGATATTCATATTGAGACTCGATTATTTAAAATTCATGCACTGCGCGACCACAATATTTTCATATAAAAATCTTATTCTTATAAACTCGAACTCAAACCTCTAGTTAAGAATAAAAGGAAATCATCCCCACAACCCATGTTGGTGTCAACGAGATACTTATACTCCATCTTATAGTATGATTTAGCTCTTAGTTTATTAAAAATGTAAAATTTTATAAAATATTTTTGATTAGTATGTATATTTGTGAGTTACATTTCAAAATATTTTATTTGAGAAGAATTAATTTTGGTTACTGTTTTTTTTTTGTTAGGAATAAGCGACCAAAACTAACTTGGACTGTTATTGTGCAAGCATTTCTCTCAGGACTACTAGGGTAAGTAATATTCAACTGTTGACTTTCAAATTATTTACGTTTTGTCCTGATTTATACGACAAATTTTTTTTATTGATCTAAATTTTTCATATTTTTAAAATTTCATTATCACTTACATAACATCACATAAATTTATAATTAAAAAATAACAAAAGATAAATTCGTTCAAACCACGAGATCCTAATCAGTAACTCCTTAATTAAGGCTCAAGCAATATATATATATATAGTACTTATAATCTACAAATTGCATCAATTTAAAACTACTATAAAATGAGGCTTAAATTAGTTCATAAAAAGTATAAACGATCAACTTAAAAAGGTGTTCAATCTATTTAGATACAATAAAATTATAGATATCTTGAAAAAAACTTTATGTTTATTCCAATTCCCAAAAACATTGTCACTAACTAACTATGATGTCCATTCAGTTTATTTACACTGTCCTCAAGAATATATCTGCTTATGATATTTTATTATTTTATTTTAAAAAAAAAAACTCATTATATAACACGAATATTTTAAAGGATACAATTATTATAGTTTTAAAACAATTGTTGCCATCATTTAAGTATCATGTTATATCCAATTGATATTATGACTATACCTTTTGGTCGTTAAAAAAGTATTTTTTTAAAAAAAAATTGTTTTCTAATGTTTAATTAGAAAATGTTACATATGATTATAGTAATCGTGATAGTAAGACAAAAATTAGTATTATTTACTACATAACAATGTTGATACGCAAAGGTATTTTTATTTTTTGTTAATTAGAAGAAGAAATTAGAGATAATAATAAATTGATGTGATGAAATTGTTGTAATTTCAGGGGTTCATTATTTTCGATTTTATTTTATACAAGTGTGATAATGACATCAGCAACATTTGCAACTGCAATTTACAATCTTATCCCAGCAATGACTTTTGTTATAGCTGTCCTTCTAAGGTATATTTATTTACTTTATTATTATGTTATTCTTTTTTTTTGTGTCTAAAAGAAAAATCTCTAACATTCGAAGGAGGAGGACAAAAGTACCTTAATTGTTCTTGATAGCGCCTTAATTACACATTCATCCATTCTAGTTATTAGTGATAGAGAAAAGGTTTGACAGTTTCGATATTGATGTGAGTTTAAATTAACTCTATTTCGATGTTGAATATTATTGTGAATCTATTTATATAAGTTTCTAATTTTGTCATTGACACGGTGAATTTTTTTTCCTTCCTTAAAATGTTGATTAGGTTTGAGAATTTATCATTTGATAAAGTAAGTGGAAAAGCAAAGGTAATGGGAACAATGATATGTGTTGGTGGAGCAATGTTATTGACATTATACAAAGGAATAGAGGTTCATATGTGGCCTATCAAAATTGATTTGCTACATCATGATAATGAATCAACAACACATAAGAAGTTAGTTGGTGGCACTTTTGCTTTAGGAATTGTACTGGCTGTCACCTCTTGCATTTGTTATTCACTATGGATAGTATTATTGGTAAGTTATACTTCATTTTACCAATAAATGAGTGGAATGAATTTGTTTGCAATTATATATATGTTTGACTAATTATTGTTGTTTTGTTTGATCAATGTGTTAATAGTCTAAGGTAAGTAAAAACTATCCATGTCACTACTCAAGCACAGCATTGATGAGCCTAATGGGATCCATTCAGTCTGTCCTATTTGCACTATGCTTTGACAGACAAGTATCTCAATGGAGGCTTGGTTGGGACAGAAGATTATTTGTTGTTCTCTATCTCGTAAGTCATCAATGTTAATTAACTTATCAACGAATATCATATTCAGTGTAATCCTGTCAAAGAGGTAGAATATACACATATTTTATTAATACCTTTATGTGGTAGAGAGGTTATCTCCAGTAGACCCTCGGTGCCACAAGGCAAAACCAAAAAACAGGCTAGAAAGCAAAATAACGGCAATAAAGTAGCAAGATAAAGACATTGGTCTGTAGACCAAATTTATGCGAGCTTGTCTCTATCTTTGTGGGGTAGACACTACTAAAATATCACTATATTCCCACTGAAAATGTATAGTGACTTTTACCTCAGATATTTTGATTCAATCAGTGAGAAAAGAACAAATAGAAGTGTTTTTTTTTTTTTTTCACATGGAAAAAATTAGGGTGCTTCTCAGTATTTTAGTGAAAATTTATTTCTCACCATGCGTTTGCTCAATGAATTTGTTCGGTAAAAAATGGGTGGGAAAATCATTTTTATAACACAAATTTTCATTGATTCACAATGGAAAGAACCTCTATTTCTAGTAGTGACAGAGACTGTATATGATACACCTTCGAAACGACTTATGAACATCAATATATATATATATATAGTATAATAAAATGTTTGTGTTATTAGACAAATTATGTTTGTTGATTATATATAGTTCCTTTTTTTATGCAGGGAACTTTAGGATCTGGAATTGTGGTGATTTTAATGACATGGTGCTCTCAGAAAAGAGGCCCTCTATTTGTCTCAGTCTTCAACCCTCTAATCCTTCTTTTTGTGGCACTAGCTAGCTCATTGTTTCTTAACGAGACCCTATATCTAGGAAGGTAATTATTCAAATCTTTTTTTTAAAAAAAAATATCCTATTTATTTAATAGTTTGATATTTCAACTTGTGGTTAATTAGATGTTATAATCATGATATATTATGAAAATTGCTTGAATATATAGTATCAACATACTTATATGTGGTATAAATGACATCTAGTCCTAACACTTTGTAGTTGTCATGTATACTTAGTGTATAACAAATGTATACATTAATAACTGTATACAAATTATACATTGATTATACACTAGCTACATACTGGTTATTTGTTGAATTGTTGTACAGTGTAAAAGCCTTGATAAATCTTCTTACTTGCTTAACTTGTTGGTTATGAACAGTATATTAGGTGGATTGCTTATAATAATGGGGTTGTATGTGGTGCTATGGGGAAAAGGAAAAGACATGAAGGCTTCAAAGGCTATTATATTATCCAAAGGAGCTTTGCAGAAAAATGATTTAGAAGCTCCTAATCAAGATCAAGGTAACATTAATTAACTTAATTTTATTAATTTAACTGTCTAATCTATACATGTTTAGGTTGAATAAATAAATTCTTTCATATAATGATGATAATAATACAATTGTTCTCTTATCTATCATCTCAAAAGTATATGAAGCCCATAATTTCTTTTATGACATTAATTGTAAAACATACCTAACAACTAAAGTAATTTATGAACAATCCCTTAGATATATGACATGAAAATCATAGTTCATTCTTTACTCTTTTTAAACTTCTTTGTTAATCTATCGGAAACAACCTCTCTATTTTAAAGGTAGTGGTAAGGTCTGGAATTTTGCGTACACTTAACAATTCTCAGACTCCACTTTGTGCGATTTCACTGAATATGTTGTTGTTTCAACTTCTTGTTAATGAGACTTTATCTTATGCAGACACTCCTTCAACAATAAAGCAAGGCTTGACTCAATAGGAATTGGAATGTGTTTGTGGGCTATTTCTTGCACAAAGTTAGGACTACCAAGAGGCCCAACACCATGCAAATGAAGGGGAAAAAAAAAGTTCCAACTTTGTCATTTGATATATAATGTGGAACTATCAATATATATATATTACATATATAGCCACCTTAAATGATAATTGTAACATGTAAGGCAATATGTGTACCCCATTAGTGGGCATTCCAAGAAAATAGTATACATAATGATCATCAATATTGATAAGCCTTCCAAAGTTTAATTTTGTAAATTAGAAATTTAAATTTGATTAGTAGAAACTGTTGAGCGAGCTCAAATAAATGTGTTTAATATGCAATATCAAAGCGTTTTGTCAAAATCATATCTTGAGACGAGTTTAAAAAAACCAGAGTCATGTATAATTTAGGAGGCAGTACAACTATTGGTCATAAAATGGAAGATAATTTTATTTATTTATACTACCTTAGACCACATATAAGTGATGAACTTCCATAGAAATAAGCATTTGTGTGAAAATGACTTGATTTTAACCTTTTTGTTTATCTCTATTAGTTCATCACCAAGTGTATAGAAGAATCTGAATAAAACAAATTGGTCCTCCAAATTATATTTATTACTATCCTAGAAATTACAAATTTGGAACCTTTTTATTTTGAAAATCCCTTGGGTGGGTGGTTGAATAATAAATATTTAAAGAGGCTTGTCAAGTTTAAAAATTAAAAATATGTACTGGTCACAATTAAATAAGTATGTAGTCTGGCACAGTGTCTTTGTTTAATACTTGGGAATCCAAAACTCAAATAAATGAAGAAAAAACAGATCCAAGTGGTTTAAATTTGAGGTTGATTATTAGTTTTCATTTTAAATTATTATCGAGTCTTAAAATTATTTTTATATGATTAATTAAATTTGAATGTACTTCGATCTTACAAAATGAGTGAGATATCTTTTAATTTTCTCCAAGTTTAAATGTGTTTTCAGCACTTCTCTTGCTGTTTTATTAAGAGTTAGAAATTACTTCCTATGTCATGCGACACATTAGAAATGTACAAAGGTGTTTTAATGAATATCAATAGTTCGAAAACGAAATTAATAATTTATGTTAATTTTAGAAGTGTTTACAGTACTTCTCTGTATATTAAATGTTATTTACTTCGTTTCGAACAAACAAAGTCACCTTTTTATATTTGAAATAATTTGAATTTTAAAAATTTCTTTTATTTTTGATAAAATTAATATATAATTACATAAATATCTTTCTTGAATACCATGTCAGAACAAATGATATCATACAAAATTGAAACGAATAAGTATAATTTAACAAATTCATGAACCCAAAATATATGTATTTATGAAAAATATGCACACTAGACACCACTATAATGTTTTATTTTTGTTTTTCTTCAAAAATAAATTAAAAATCACAATTGGTATGTCAAAACATAACCACAAGGACAAGATAGACATCTCTCATATTTCTTTCATAAAAAGGCCTAAAATAAATAAGAAGAGCAAACAACATAGAGAGATGGCAACAAAGGCTTTAATTCAGCCTCAAATCAGAGTTTCACATCTGTCTCCTCCATTGCCAAATAGCATTGAAATGATGATAAGAAACAATAATATTATTAATTCTCCAAGAAATTTTAACAAGATTTCAAGATTTGAAAGAACCATTTTTGCTTCTTCTCAACAACAACAAAGTAATGTTGAGATTTCACATTCAACTTCTTCCCAAATCAAGATTCAACTATATGATGCCTTACAAGGTAATATAATTTTTCATTCTCTTCTATCTTTAGTCGGGGGCGGAGCTAGTCAGAATCAAGAGATTTATCAAAAAAAAAAATAGTAGAAAATGATAATGTTTATTTGGTAGATATTGATTCTTGTTAATTTTTTCATATGTTTACGTTTTTATATTTTGAATTTGTTTAGCGAAAATAATGTGGCTTTTGTAGTCTCTCCAATCTGCACCTCTGATTCTTTATCTCTATGTTTAGGGATTGAGCTAGTTGTCTTGTCTAGTATTTTAGGGATTGTTTAGTAGGCGGGGTAAAAATAATAATTTTAAAAATTAATGTTAGTAAATTTTGGAAATATTTTATTTCATTATTTGTATTAAATGGTGGGGTTATATGTACAAACTTTTCTTTATTTATTAATGGGCTATATAGAAAGTAGGATAAAATAATTTAATGAAATATTCTTATTTTATTTCGCGTTCTCAACAATTCCTCATATTATTAACTTTAGGTATAATACATAGATATTTATTTAAATTTATTAGTAATTTTTATTTAAATATTTGAAGTATGATCTATTTCAATTGAACAATTGAATACATGATAAATATTTTTATTCCAACATTTTTTAGTCAATTTTGAAAAGGATTTTTATGCATATTATTAAGTAACTAATAATTTCTTTTATCATACACATTAGCCTCAATAAATTGTAAAATTCATACTTATTCTAATTGATATGTATAAATAAAAGATGAAACGTATTTTATGTAATTAACTTATCTACTGAATGACTCACAAAACTGTTTTAAAATATGAAAATATTTTTAATACATATATTCTTATTTTTTGTTTGTTGAAAATATTGTTTAGGAATTAACAGAGGAATTTTTGGAGTATCATCGGACAAGAAAATTGAAATAGAAGAGCTAGTCAAGCAATTGGAATCTCAAAATCCAACTTTTGAACCAACATTATCTCTAGATAAGGTGATGTGGTATTGTGCCATACCATTATTACTTCCGTAGTTTCAATTTATGTGACATTTTTTTTTTTCGATAATCAAATAATTTAAATTTAACTAGGAATTTACCCATGGAAATTTTAAATTTTTAAAAAATAAAATTCTTATATTTATAAACTATATACAAAATACTATAAGTCACGATAATTGATCGTTCAAAATATTTTATAGATACATGAAAAATTATGATCAACGCAGATTATTTTATATCTCTAAATCCAAAAGTGTCATATAAATTTGGGGAAAAAAATATTTTATTTATTTTACAGTTGAATTACATGTATATTTCTGATTTAGAATAAATGATTTTGGTTTATGAGTAGGTGGCTGGAAATTGGAAGCTTATATACAGTACAATAAGTATTTTAGGATCAAGAAGGACAAAATTAGGATTGAGAGATTTTATCACACTTGGGGATTTATATCAAAATATTGATATTTCTGAGGTATGCTATTTTAATTTAAGATTACGAGATTTAATTATTTTATTTTTTAAAATTTTGCATAAAAATGAAATATTACGTATTTTTTATTTTGTCATAGTTTGACTAATTTCAAATATTTTAATGATGATATATGGAGGGAAAAGCTGTGAATGTGATTAAGTTTAATGCCAGAGGATTAAGTTTATTAAGTGGAGAGTTAAGGATTGAAGCTTCCTTCAAAATTGCATCAAAATCAGTTAAGATTTCTCTCCTTTTATTATATTTTTAAGAATATACAATTTTGTTGATTTTCATATTTCTACTTTTTTTTTAATTTGATTTTTATTTTTCAATTTTAGAGAGTTGACATTTTCTACAACAATTCTGGAATAACACCAGATCAGGTATGGTTTGATCATGTTTCCGACATGGCAAAAAGTTATTATTCTAGCTCGTTTAATCGAGAAATAAGTTATTTTCGTTTGATTGAGAAATAAATTATTTTAATATTAGTTATTTCAAGATTTGTAGTATAAGATAGAAATAACCTTATAATCTCGAAATAACTAATTTCAAAAAAAATTATATTTCATGATTTCGTCTCAATCAAATATAAAATAAAGTCATCTTAAAATTAAATAAAAGATTAGTTATTCTTTATTTCGAACGAGTCCTGAGTGTAAAAATAAAACTACTTTAAACTTATTTCTTCTGTTAAATGAAATTAATAAAGCAAATAGTTTAACAAAGAACATGCACATGTGATTATGTCAGGGTAAAAGTAGATCTAAAGAATATATTAGGTTTTTTTCAAGTACTTTTTCATGTAATCTTTAATTTTTTTTAATTCATTAGTTTCATAAAGAATTAATTTAGAAGTGTTATATATCATATATACATTGATTTAGTTTGTTTGGAACAGTTAATGAACGTATTTCAGAAAAACTACAATCTTCTTCTTGGCATCTTCAACCCACAAGGTTGGCTTGAGATTACGTATCCTTTTGCGAATTGAATAAACGGAAGCAATCACTAATATTTGTATTAAAATAAGCTGTTTATTCATATTATTTGGGTACAATTTTTTCTTTTTCTATACACCATACTGTCTTTTTATATGTATATTTATATAAATACATGCAAAATATCCTTAATCTTGAAAATGCAGATATGTTGATGAGAATTTGAGGATAGGTAGAGATGACAAGGGCAACATTTTTGTTTTGAAGAGGGTTAATTAATTGAATCCCAATTTATTTATGTGTAAATTTTAATAAATCCTTACTACATATAGAAGAAATACATCAAGTTTTTCTCTTCATAGTCCATCAATTTTTCTCTCAATCATATACCTTTCTATTATTGGTTGGTTTTTTGTTTATTTAATTATGCTCAAAATTATATATCTATGTATACCATGTTTAATAATTTTGTATCTCGAAAGAAGGGATAATTTTCTCCTGCGATATTCATCTTTAATTCGATTTCAGTTACAACTTAAATGAAAGAGAACTTTTTATTTTAAAATTTGACTCGTTTAACTGAATTTTATTTTGTAAATCGACTATATATCTACATAGTTTTACACGTCTCAACAACTCAACCATACTTCAAAAGGTGTTCAATGCACAACCAACAACATATACTCAAGAACAAAATGACAACATTAAGGGCCCGTTTGGCCATGGATATGGTATCATGATATGGAATTATGATATGATATCGTGATATGAAATTGTAGTTTTGTTTGGACATGCGATATGGAATTTTGGTGTTGTATATTTTCTCATAAACATAATAATCTCATAAGTTCTAAAACTATTAAATAGCCCCAATTGTTTATTTAATATTATCAAATAAATAAAAAATCATAAAATCGTATAATAAATTATTACAAAGTTATTTATTCTCCACTTAAGTAATTATTTCTTCAATATATTTGACTAAAAATGAACACCTTTCACGGGGTCTTCAAGATTTTACTACTCAACAATCATGAAGTGTGAGTTAAAATGATTATATGTACTTGAGAAGAAGAATAAATTTTATGTCGGTGAAAATAATAAATTTAAAAAAGTAATGATGTGATTATACATTTTATTTACATGTGAAATAAATAGTTAGTAGATATAAATGTGGTGTTGTTTTAACAGAATATAAACTTATGGATCAACTTTGTATTAAAATAACTCAAATCATGATATAGTATTCCTATGTGATTTCATATCATGGTTTTTGGAGAATATGGTATCACATCTCATCTCATGATAATTACCGTAAAATCGCATGACTAAACGCTGATTCCATCTCACAATACCAAATCGTGATATGGTATCATATGACCAAACGCCTACTAACAATTTTAATTATATTACGATTTACATGCATATATATCTTTCTCATATCTACTTATCAACTTTAGTAATAAGTAAAAGTCACAAACGAGTAAGATATGTAATTCTTACGTCTCACTCAAATATTTAGATACCAAATAGCCTTTTCAATTGGATGATTAAATAACTTCACATAACTTTCATTGAAATTATATCTTTAATTCAAAGCTTACAAACACATTTATCTGTTATGACAATATTATGAACTAATCGCAAAACAATATCATCAAACTTATATTTCTAGTTTATCAAATCACATGACTAGGATCGTGAAGTATTATGTGTACTTTATTAATAAAATAATAATAATTATGCATAAAATAGAATGGAAGGTATATCTTTCAAATCTTATAGAGTAAAATTAAAAAAGTTAAAACTCAAAAGAAAAAGTCAATGTGAAAAGGAGGTTGAACAACCAACGGCTGAGATTAAATCTAACACGTCAAAAGAAGGTGCTTGAAAGGTTGTCAAATGACAGATCATATACAACTCCTAATAATAATGGCTGAAATTATTCCTACACCTATCAAACTATTTAAATAAACAAATAAAAATTTAAAAAGTTTCTATTTTTAGACTTTATAAAATTTCACAAAATATTTTATAGTTGTCATTCAATAATGACTTCCCTTGCTTTCTCACTTTTATTGAATTCGAATCAGCAAGTTTCCTTTTATTGATATCTTATTTTATTACTATATTAAAAAATATAATGTGCAAATTTAATTTTTTTAATTAGAGATATTAAATTTGAGAAATTAATATATATAAAAAAATTATTAATTGAAAGTGTTTTCCGATAAATGGAGCTCTATGGGCATGAACTTAGATTATTTTTGAGTTCTTTTAGATAGTTAATATTTTAAATTTAATTTCTTATATAGTTATCTACCTGTTGAAAAGGTTTTAGTAAAAATTATTTTGATTCTTTTTATCCTCTAAATGATCATTCAAGTGCAGTGTTTTGGTTTTGCACATTTTTTTTTAAAAACATACTCGATACAAAATACAACATTCAAATAAATTAGGACTAAATATTATTATATAAATAAAATATATTAATTAATGTCATTTCAGCATTTAAAATGAATATATTTATATTTGACAATTATTTTAAACCATTTGACATTAATGCTAAAAATTATTGCTAACATCTTAACATGAAAATAATATTCCTTGAAAATTCTTGCATATGCTTAAAATTTAAAAACTTTTTTTACAAAAGATAATTTAAGATGAATAAGCATTCAGAGCCTTTACAAATACAATTTTAATTATTCTATACAATATAAATTACGCATTGAAAAGCTTACACAAACATCTTTTCACACAAAAGAAGAAAAAGCATATATTTTAAAAGTCTAAATTATGTTAATATTTTGTTATAGATCGAATTCCTTTAAACTTGACAAATAAAAGGGATAAAAACAATTGCATTTTTAGAGTTGTTTGATAAAATGCATAAAGATATTATTTCATAAAGTATATCAATAATGCTGAAATCAATAGTTTTTGAATAAATTTATTCACTATTTGATTTGGTGTGTATTAAAGTCAGTTTAATCTTTTACCATATATCCTATATTAATAGCACATGTATTATCAATACAATAATTTTGTCACATGTTAGTCATAAATCGTATTAATGTATAACTAATATATGTAGTCTATAATATCATAAAACATATATCATATATTTTTAGTACATTTTATAAAATGACCCCTTAATAAATAAGAAAACATATTTAATAAATAAAATTTGAATTATGAATTTTTCAAAATTCGAACTTACAAGACCTTAGTATTTCAATGATGATCTTTTTCTTCAAAATATGATATTATTTTGCATTCTCTATCAAGAAAAAATAATAGAAAAGAAAAAAGAAAATTCACCTACTCTTATAATTCCTTAAATTTACTAGTCCAACAATTACTACTATTATTTATGTATCCATATAATATATGATTTGAAAAAAGCTTGTCCTTTTTGAAAACTTTAGCATTTGTCATTTTGGTGTTGTTGCACTTTTAAATTTCAAATTCAAAAATTCCTACAACCAAATATTTACTGCAGTAATTAATTATTTTCATTAAAAAATAAAAATCATATTTTTTAAAAAAATATTTAAATTTCAAAACCCTCTTTTTTCTTTTTTGTATATAATAAGCTTCCCCTAGAGTCTTAAGATTCCTCATTTTGTATATCTCGTTTCCCCAAACAGAGTCTTCGAAGCCGCCGGCCATAATCTCCGGTTGCTTTGCTAAATCTACGGTGACCACTTTCCGATCTCCTCTCAGTTCCCGGTAAGTCAAGATCTGGTCTTTCTTATTCGTTTTTTTTTTTTGATTTTTTGATGGATTGAGCTATGTGAAAATGTAAAGAAAATTGTGAGATGCATGTGGGGATTATGTTTTGAGATCTATGGAAGTGGTAAAAGAGATTGAATTTGTTTATCTGAAATGGGTATTTTTTATATTTTGGATTGACTAGTTAGATGTAGTGAATCAAGTATTTGAAGGTTGAGCTAATATAATTCTGGATCTGATGAAGTGGATCTATGTTGAGGTTGATCTGCTATGGATTTGCCTTGATCTACTGTTTGATTATAGTTCAAATGGTTTTGAATGGTGTTCTGTAGCTCTCTTGTGGTGATTGATGAATAAATTTTGTTAAAAATAGAAGAAAAAAGCCTTCTTTTTCGTTGGAACTGAAATTGATTATGTCCTTTTGGCCTTTTGATTACTTTGTATCTCAATGAGATGTAGCTTAGTTGAAAATGAGTGTGGAGTGACTGAGGGGTTTTGCTTTTTTGCTTTTTTGTCTCCGATTGGATCGAGGAGAAGTAAGTTATAGAGCGAGAAGTACGTGATGCAGTGTCATTTGGATTTACTGGATTGATAGTTGAATCATAGAGTTTTAAGATATTTTCACTTTTGATTTCCCTCTTTTATCTATGTTGGGATGTTGATTGCCAAGTATCCAATGTATTGTCATTTTGATATGCTTGATCGATAGGTTTGACGTCCGAGTTTTAAGATACATCTGTATTGGGATATTGTCTTATCTGTAAATCATCTACCTATGTTGCTGACTAGGTATCTGGACTGGATTTAGAATTGCTTATTAATCCGTTGTTTGTATTGGCAGTTGAATAGAAAATGGCTGACGGTGAGGATATTCAGCCCCTTGTTTGTGACAATGGAACTGGAATGGTGAAGGTCAGTCTTTATTTTTTTTACTTTGGTTTACAATTACCGACTCACGGTAGTTGAACAACGTGTTCTGTTATATTCTTGAGATGTTTCTGATTTTTTTGGTGAATAATTGGATTGTTTGAATGTAGGCTGGATTTGCTGGTGATGATGCCCCTAGAGCAGTGTTTCCTAGCATTGTTGGTCGTCCTCGCCACACTGGTGTTATGGTTGGAATGGGTCAGAAAGATGCATATGTTGGTGATGAAGCTCAATCCAAGAGGGGTATCTTGACCTTGAAATACCCAATTGAACACGGTATTGTCAGCAACTGGGATGATATGGAGAAGATCTGGCATCATACTTTCTACAATGAGCTTCGTGTTGCCCCCGAGGAGCACCCTGTTCTGCTTACTGAAGCACCTCTCAACCCTAAGGCCAACAGAGAGAAAATGACCCAGATTATGTTTGAGACCTTCAACGTTCCAGCTATGTATGTTGCTATTCAGGCTGTGCTTTCCTTGTATGCTAGTGGTCGTACAACTGGTTAGTATTAGTACTCTCATGATCCGAATCTTCCCTTGTTGGAAAGTTGTTTTTGATCTGACATTATGAGTGTCTTTTGACAGGTATTGTGTTGGACTCTGGTGATGGTGTGAGTCACACTGTCCCTATCTACGAGGGTTATGCTTTGCCGCATGCCATTCTTCGTTTGGATCTTGCTGGTCGTGATTTAACTGATAACCTGATGAAGATCCTCACCGAGAGAGGTTACATGTTCACCACCACTGCTGAACGGGAAATTGTCCGCGACATGAAGGAAAAGCTTGCCTATGTGGCTCTTGACTATGAGCAGGAGATTGAAACTGCCAGGAGCAGCTCCTCCATTGAAAAGAACTATGAATTGCCTGATGGACAAGTTATTACCATTGGTGCTGAGAGGTTCCGTTGCCCAGAGGTCCTCTTCCAGCCATCCATGATTGGTATGGAAGCTGCAGGTATCCACGAGACTACCTACAACTCTATTATGAAGTGTGATGTTGATATCAGGAAGGACCTCTACGGTAACATTGTGCTCAGTGGTGGTTCAACCATGTTCCCTGGTATTGCTGACCGTATGAGCAAGGAAATCACCGCCTTGGCTCCCAGCAGCATGAAGATTAAGGTTGTTGCTCCACCGGAGAGAAAGTACAGTGTCTGGATTGGAGGATCCATCCTTGCATCACTTAGCACCTTCCAGCAGGCAAGTCTTTGTTTTTTTAATCTTCTCTTGCATATACTTTTGCCATATTAAACTGCATTTTGTACTACGTTGTTGCTAACTTAAACTTATTCCATTCTTGATCAGATGTGGATTTCAAAGGGCGAGTACGACGAGTCTGGTCCATCCATTGTCCACAGGAAGTGTTTCTAAAAGGTGCTGCTGCTATTTTTACTTCTGTTCACGAGTTCCTTTTTATGTTCTCCTGCTAAAGCTATTATGTTATCGTCCACAGTGAACTCGGGTCTGCTGTTAGGCAAGTCTTTGAGATGGGGCTATGAAAGAAGGGCAATTAAAACATTGTACTACTGCTGATACTATTTCATGTTTCCAGTACAAGCCTCTTTTGTCAGGAGATATATCCCTTCTTGAATTTGAACTTGAACTTGAACTCTTAGGTTGTTTGTAGTTGCGGAGAGTGATTGTGTTGTTGTTTATTATTTTGTTGGGGTTTTATCTTTCATTTTCTTTGTTTTGCTATCCTATGGTACTTTTTTTTTTTAAAAAAAAAACTTGGGAACAAATATGTCGATATTTATTGAATGAGAATTTTTGTAGTATTTTCAGACTTTGGAAATCAGCTTTGTAGTTTATGTGGATGATGTGAGGATTACGTTTTCTGTGGTGAAGTGCTATTTTCATATGTTTGTCCTATTCTTCATTGCGTTTTTTTGTTAAAGCCAAAGGTTTTGAATTCGAAACCTCTGGTTACGCAAAAAGTTTCATCCACTATACGACATCCTTTTATGGCGTAATACATGTGATGTCTCGTTTGAATTTGGGAGTGAATTAATTGAGTTTGGCTTTTGTTTGTGATGGGACTAACTGGCCATATGGATAATTCATTTCTTGTTAGGCCAATGTTTTTTCAATTATAACAATTTCTCCACTTGTCACCAGTGTCATTATACTTCGATAAGAAGGAATTACAACCAAAATAATAATAATCATGAGGGGGCAACACTCTTAATCAAAAATCTTTTCATACTTAAAATTTAAATTTAAAATTTCTGATTAAAAAATGCGTCACAAACCTAGCTTTTTTTCCCAACTCTAACAAAAGAATGTTGTTCAAATGCCTGCGCAATTAATTGGAGACACAAAATATTCTGGAAGATGCTTGAATCATATAATAATATATTTATGTCTTGGTAGGTGTTCATGTGGAAAGGTTGCAATTTTATCTTTACTTTTTAATAATAATAATAAAAAAGGCCATTATTTAATCAAAGTAAATAAAAGGTTTGATTTAATACTACTAATTAAAGATAACACGGCTGTACATGATAGACCCTTTCTCTCTTTAAAGAAATGGTCCGAAACCAACTCAAATAAAATTAGATGCGTGTCACGAGTTTAAATTCGATATATAAGATATTCAATATCTAAAATAGCAATGGACAGAGACCTCTAACGAAGTAACGTTGATTTTCTAAGAGCTAACTGAAACACCAATAAACTCTAACAACGATGAACACATAAGATTTGGGGTCCCCCCTAAACAATCACACACTCTAGTAGTTAGCATCAATAAAAGTTGGGGTAAATTTTTTTAAAAATAAAAGTAGGGGTAATCTTGAGTGTATCAAGTTGGCAAAATCAGTGGGTAACCAATCTTTTCAGACATGGTCAGCACACATTTTGATTATTCTCTTTAACTAGAAGATTAAAGCTAAATAAATTCATTTACTGACTTTTTCCATGTGCTTTATTTGTTAATTAAAGATGAACATTTGAACTTTTCAACATTACAATATAAATATAGTACATTAAATAAGTGTTTTGGATCATTACTTTTCTATATATTACCACTAAATTAATGTATATGATATCAATTTGTTGATTGTCTTATCAATGAAACATTATTGAACCCAACAATAGCATGTTGAGAACACTTCATCTTTTAAGCAAGCCCAACTATGTTGCCTTTATTTACTGCGACAAAAACAAATTTTTAGCGGTAATAATGTCATTGACAAATATATATATTAAGAAAAAGTGCTAAAGTTTTTATCGACATTAGTTAGTTGTCATTAGATTTAATGTTACTATAAACTTTAGGAGTATTTACAAAGAGTGTGTATTGCTCCTAAAAAATACATATTTATCGATAAGTAAGATAAATTCATTAATGAAATACTGTTAAAGATCATTTTTGTTACAATGATTATTTTATCTATTTATTTTTTCTTCTTTTAGTAAAACCAAGTTATTAGAGATCACAAAATGAAGCATTAGTTGGTTATTACTGCACCAAAATTGCGAATTGAATTTGTTAAGTTAAATACGAAATTGATTCTTTCGGATTGCGTGATAAAATTAGCCTTTAGAGGCAATCAAAATACATAGTAATAGTCAGTGCTAAAATCTTTACAGACATAAGTTAGTTTATATTGAATCCAATGTCACTAAAGACTTTAGAGATATATATCGCCGCTAAAAATACATATTTAAAGATAATTAAATTATTATCGTTAATTAATTGAAGCTAAAAATGTAATATTTATCCTTGAGCACTATGGTGGAAAACGTAGTAGACACTTCTATATGTATAATGGACATAAAAGTATATGACTTAGAAACTAATTTTACCATATGAGAGTATTGTAAAGAAAGCAATTTAATTATCCTCATATATAACCTTTGTTTCGTAACTTTGAAGAGTAGAGAATCATTGTTTTTTTTTTCTTTTGATTGAAGCAAAATACAAACACATGAAATATTTCTCTTTCTTTGTTTTATATATACTTTTATTTTCCTTCATTATAAGTTCATTTTTTGAGTAACTGTTAGCAAAGTAAATTACTGTCATAAAAGGGCGAATTTAGGAGGAGGCGAGTATTCATGAGATTTTACTAGGAAAAAAGCTTACGTAATTCTCCGTCGAAAGTTGGGGTAGCGGTACGTATAATTTCACCATTTTAGGATTCATTTTGAATATTTAGGGACCAATTTATAGGACTTAGATAATTTTCTTAGTTTTTCGTATGTGTTAAGCCTTGAGTATTTTGGTGGTATGACTTTCGGATAATTTTTTTGCGAAACCCTTACGGAATCCTATGTAGGGAGTTGAGGGAGCAATACATAGAATCTCACCATTTTTAAAGTTCATTTTGGATGTTTACGGGTCAATTTACTGAAATCAAGCAATTTTCTCAATTTTTGTATGTGTTAGTCTATGAATATTTTAATGATATGATTTTCGGACGATTTCTTTATGAAACCTTTACGGAATCCTCCACAGAGAGTTGGTGGAGCAATACATACAATCTTACCATTTTTTGACTCCAGTTTGGATATTTAGGAATCACATTAAAGATAATATCATTATAAATCATCCTAAAACAGAAAGGAAGAGTAATTTGCAAAATTCCAGCTTGATCTTGTTGTATAAATGTTTCTTGTAATCAATCGTACAGATTCTATCTTATTATGCAATAAATAATAAGACAAATCGTTTAGATTCAAAAATAGATAATTGATTTGTGATTTGTTCCTTTATCATTATTTATTTAAATCGTAAATTATCTAATCTATGCATCACATGTTGCGCGCTAAAAACCTAGGAGGCATCCAAATCCAAATCAATTGGACAAAAGGTGTACAGTGGATAGACAACATGTGAATATTTTTACACTATTCTTTATTAGTCTCGAGTAAAAGAGGACTCTAGATCAATAAAAAAAAAAATAGTTAAGGTATTCCGGCTTTTTCGAAGTAAGAAGGGGTGGATGAGTACATAACAATTTTTTTTTATTGTTGTATTGTATGTGCTAAACACTATCAATATCATGCTATACTAATTTATCCTATAGTCTTTGATCCAATATTGCTAGTGTACTAATTGCCCTAGTACTTATATAGATGCAAAAACATACATACTATAATTGCATGAAACAAAAATCACCTTTTACCACAAGTTACTATATACTATGTTATTGATAAGACATTTGTGCATACCTATTCAGCTCCCATTTCATATACTTAAAAGTGGTGATTATATTATTTGACGATTGAATTAATTAAAGCCACGATCTATTGGATTTCTAATGTATATGTTGTGTATATTTCGATAAATATAAATTAGTTGGTTGAATGGCATTTATAAACTTTTTTTCAAATAAAAATTAGATTCACCATTTATTTTTTAATTAAAACTAGTATCATGTTCAACACAAAGCATATATATCTGATGTCTTCCTACAACATAAAATCCTAATTCATAATTTCAAAATTAAAACTACAAAATAAATTCTTATTCATGATTTCAAAACTTCAAAACAACAAAATAGATTATTTCGAAATTGAATTTTAAAAAGCAATCATAAAAAACAACCATTTGGATTTGAATTGCAATTTCTTGCCTACAGAATTGAACCATTTTCATATATGATATGAATTGTCGGACCTATTTCAATCGTATAAGTAGTTTTATAATAATAATAATAATAATAAAAAATAAAATAAAAAATAATAATAATAGCATAACTCATTAAATTTAAATTATTTATCCACTTAGGATAATTAATATATTTTTACTACGCCCCATCCCCACTACGAAACTTAAACATGTACACTATTCTTAACCCTAGAAAAGGAGTATATATTTAATTACTTTGTTAAATTCTTCCAAATACCTAGTAAATAAAAGATATATATCATATTTATTAAAAAAATTAGTTTATTTTAGATATTATAATGAGAAGTGAGATAGACATTTAAATACATAAAATATAATAATTAGAAAGTGGATTTCCTCTAGGAAAAATTTATCCCAATAGCAGAAACACATGAGTTGACTTGAAATTTTTATTTTTCTCAATTTTAGTTGAAACATGATGAATAATTCATTAAAATTAAAAACAAAATTATTTCACATTAATAGATAGCCAATTTTGCTTCTTAACACTGGCTAAAACTATCAGTGGACTTGACTATTTTGCTTTAATAATTGATATAGTGCAATTATATATCTTTTTTTTTTTTTGGTGATTTGTCTAATCACATAACATAACATTAATATAAGAGTAAATTCTTGTCCAGTTAATACCTTAATTTTCCTATTAGTCTTATCAGGGTGGAGATAACATTGTGCACGTGAATTCGATGGATATCAACGTACTTTGTTCAAATAATATATTTATGTTAATAAATCATAAAAATGTATAAATATTAAAATTAGAACTTGAATACTATCATTTAAAATTCATAAAATTAAAATTTTAGTTCTGCTTTTGAGTCTAATCATTCCAACGTTAGAATCAACATGCATTATAATAAAAATATGTTTAGCGATAATAAATATTCACATTATAATAAAGAGTGCTAAGTGCTAACACATTTACCAACACTAGTTAATCGTCATTAAATTTAGTATCGCTATAAATTTTAAAAATATTTATAAAAAAAATTAATTTTCGCCAAAATAAATACTTCAATAACAATTAAACTATTGCTTTAATTAAGTTCTGCTAAAAATGGTTTTTGGTGCAGTGGTACTACAATTTTAATTCGTTCTTGGGGATCTTCTAAGATATTCTTTAATTTTTTCAACCTGATTTTAATATAGTATTTAGTTTATTTAAGCCATCGTTAAGCACTTTGCTTTAGTTAATAATTATCCACTTTACCGTATCATAAAAAATTTAGTTAATTTTATCATTATTATTACTGTAATGCCACCCCATACCCGCACACCACACCGATAAAAGGTGTGTTCGATAGAAAGAAAAATAAATGGATTTTATTTTATTTATTTTTGTTGTATTTAATACGTAAGTTATTTTAAAAATATTTGTATATAATATAGACAAATATTAAAAATTGTAAACTATATGTTAGGGAGGTGAAAATGCTAAAAACAAACAAATTAACACATTTACAAAATGTTTCAAAATTCTATAGTAACATTGGATTCAATAATAATTAACTAATATCGATAAAGAATTTAGCGAACTCTTTGTTAATATATATATATTTATTGCCACTAAAAACTGTGATTTGTCGTAATAGTAGCACAAGAGTGAAAATCCCAAAATGGAAAAATAATTGGATTTAGAAATAATAAGCCCTGTGAGATTCCAAAAATTCGTTATATCCTGCTGAATTTTAACAGTTCTTTATTCTTCATCATGGAATATTTTAAAAGATAATTGAACCCCTACTTGTTAAATTTTTATTCTCCTTGATTTTGCTTTTCATAGTGTTGATAAATAATAAATTAATACAATTTAATTCTAATAGGAAAAAGAACTTTAGTAAAGTGATTTAATTTATATACAATTGATGATACAATTTCCAAAACTAACGAACCCCTTGAAAACCTACATGAGCATTGGCCTTTTGGCTTTTGCAACCTAGCTAATTTTTCTCAAAATAGATTTTTTTTTTTAAAAAAAAACTAAAAAAGACTGTAGAATCTTAGCAAATCAGTTGGTTGACTATCTAAACATTCACCTTATTGGTGAGGGTTCAATTCTCTATCTTGTAATCAACTGAATTGATTACTACAAAGTTACTAATTGAGTGTATGTTATAACATATCAATCAATTGAACTCTAGCCACTACACTAATTATTCTATACCTAATGTTGATGGTTAGATACCACACCTTCACGTTGTAGAGGTTCAATCCTTATAATAATTTCTTGTGCTACTTCTTGAGGGTTTGAAATTGTAGTTGAATTAGAGCTACCACCATTGACAATTTTTTGACAAGTTTCAATGAGACAATGTCTACAAGTAGGGCAAGAAGAGTGTGAATTGAGCCATTTATCGATACATCGGACGTGGAACCCATGGTTGCACTTTGGCAAAACCCTAACTTTCTCTCCTGCAACAAATTCTGATAAGCAAATGACACATTCAGAATCGAGACCTGGATGTTTCAACTCAGTAGTGTATGTTATGATTGGAAAAGTCTTGAGGGCTTTCTTCTTGATCCCGTTATTTGTAAGCTTCGTCGTTGCTGAAATGTTTGTAGAAATCGATGATGATGAGTCTGACTCTGATACCAAACTAGTGCATCTTAGTGCACATCTTATGATTGAATTCAAGGCAAGTGAGCAAACCAAAGCACATAATAGTACTGATAGTACCATCACAACATGTGCATCAAATGTATTGGTGGTGTCCCCTTGTGATAGATCTGTTTGTTGTGGGGTGGCTGGTAGAAGTAGTCTTCTTGAATATTGGAAATTTTTCATGAAATCTTGAATTAATGAAGTGGAAGTTATAGTTGCCATGGACTTTTTTGTTTAGTGTGTGTTTTCTTTGAAGTGTTGTGTTTTGTTTGTTGGGGTTGGATGAATAATGTAATTGGTAGTTGCTTAGGACTAATTTATAGGGCAAGAAGATGTACTTTATGGGCCAATAATGAAAGAATAATTATTATAATTACTAAGTTTATTTTCCTTCATTAAACAATACTTAAAAGACTTCTCAACCCACATTTTTAATTAATTAACTAGCTCTACTTCTATCTAACCACTACAAATACCCACAAAATGCATTTTTTTTTATAAGAGAAATGGTGGAGATCCAAACGTTATTACTCGCTTAGCTGTTATTTCATTTGCTTTATGTATCCTGTTATTATATTGTCGTTATTTTTCTTTTAATCTTATCTTAATTATATCTTTTTGAGTGAAGGTCTACTAGTAACAACCTTTCTACCTCATAAAGGTATAAAATCACGATTACGTATACCTTACCTACCTTAGAAATCAGTTGTAGAATTACACTAATAATGTTATTATTGTGTTGGTGGTGAAACTCTTGTCATGTTTACGAGTGTTAAGTTTCCATGTCAAAAGCTACTAAATATATTGTGAATATACCGTCATCTTTATTAAAGAGCGATTCACTCTTACGTAAAGACTTTTCGAACGTGAATTCAAATTAAATCGAATAGTGAGGATGCTAAAGATGGCGACGTACAACAGTAGTACATAGCATGAGAAAGTAGAATGGTATAACTAATCTTTAGTATCAATAATTTTTGCCTTTCCAATTTGGATACTCCACTAATATATATATATATATATATATTATGTGTGTATGCTAATGGGCTATCTACTCAAGATGGGCCCAGCCCACATTTAGCGTGGAGTAGTCAGCCACGTGGAATTTGCATCATAACTGAGGGGCCCATATTTCTAAAACAAATGCTCTTTTGGGCCCATACATACAGCCCAAGAAGGGAGCAGGAAGCTTCCTTTTCTCCTTATGACATGGAAAATGTATACTTTTGTATATCAGTAATATATATAAATAGCTTTTTGATAAACTATATATCAATAGAGGGGGTGGGGTTAGTTTAGTATATAGTGTGTGTTGAAGTGTGCTCTCTAATGGATTTTAATTTTAATATTGCACCTTTTTATTAATTTTAAAAAGCCAACTTTATAGAATGGCTTAATGAGATAACAACCAACCTATTAATAGTAAAAATATAAGACAAATAGTGTGGTGAAAAAGGTGTATACAGTGTATCCATTTCTCTAAATTTGTATCAATAAGACAAATAGTGAATCTTTATCATCGAATAATATGAGAGACAAATCTTAGGATTAGCCCTATATCACTAACCAGTTTAGGATTATAATGGGTATAAAATTAATTACTGCCTCTGATTAGAAGTTCAGGAAAATAAATAAATTTTGAGTCGCGTGATTTATTAAAATACTAAAAATATTTATAATGTATTAAAATATATAATTTTTTAAATTTGGTGTTCATTAGAATTATGAAATTGTCAAAGAAAGGACGGAGCTTCCCTTTAAGATTTTTGGTTGTTTATGCAAAAAATTTCAATTGCCACAAATATACGAAGAATGTGCTCAGGAAATTTATAGTAGAGTCGATCACAATGATCGAATTAATTACCTTAATGCATAAAGATACTAGATTACCTAGTCAAAAACCTCTCTTATTTCTTTTCTATTGCAAATTGCAATTTCTAGATTATTATATGATGATTTTTGGACTTTAACTTATTCAAAAAATGACAAATCTTTTCATGGCAAACTAATTCATTTCGCAAGTTTGTTATACGGGCTTTGCGAATAATTTTATTATCTTCGGGAACAAGATCACACCCTTCATTACGAGCTTTTACATATGCTTCTGGAGCTACTAAATTAGCTATGATATCTAAGATAACAGACTAAAAAGAAAAATAAGACTAACAATTTAAAATGGGCGATATAGTTCTTTTTTATTTATTTTATAAAAAAAATACTCCCCGTATCATTTCATATATCTTAACTATTATATATAACATTTTAAAATATGAAAAAAGTTTTGAATTTTAAAATCTTGATATTTGTGAGAGGTTAAATTTCTCATTTATATTTGATGCATCTAAAGACTCTGTTCTAGAAATGAATTAATCAGCGGCAACTAAGCATTAAACAAAATGATAATTGGATGGATTCTTTGTAATTTGCGTCAAATTTAATTGAGGTTTCAATATAATTTTTGAATATCAAATATAGTGGGAAAAATAAATAAGAGAAGAAGTACTGTTTGGCTCCACTTGAAAATTTTTGTGGTCTATAAACATTTACTGTACAATATTTTGTGGTAATTAAGCACTAATGTTTATTTTATAATAATATCTCATATTTTCGCAAAAAGCGACTGAAACAAAGGACAAAGTGAAAGAGGCAATTTTTTACTCATTGCTTGTCGGATCGTTCGATTGGAAATAAGTTATTTTAAAATTAATTATTTTGAAATAAGTTTTTTTGCGATAAATTATTCTATCATGTATACGAGATAATTATCTCATCATTAACATATATATGGTGAGATAAATAATCTCTAAATTGCATAATACCTTCAACCAAATATAAGATAAGATAATTCTCCATTATGTAATCTAAAAATTATTATATCTTAATTATATCTTACACCTTACACCAAACGATTTCTTATATAAAACCATTTAGCTTCTATGCACTAATTATTTAGAGTAATTATACAAACTGAATATATTAACAAAAGCAACAAGCATATATGGTGAGATAAATAATCTCTAGATTACGTAATACCTTCAACCAAGCATAAGACAAGATAATTCTCCATTTAATTCAAAAATTATTATACCTTATATCAAACGATTTCTTAGAACCAGTTAGCTTCTATGCACTAATTATTTAGAGTAATTATACAAAGTGAATATAGTAAGAAAAGCAACAATTATGCTTCGTCTTAATTTATGTGATACATTTTAAATTATGAAATTCAAACAAGTTTTATGTTGATGATAATCATTTTCAAATATTATTTTTTAAATATCTTGAATTTGATTATCAGTTAAAGTACTTTTTACGATCATTTACAAATATACTAAATTTTTTTCACAAATAATCCTGTCGAAGATTCCATGAAAAAAGAAAACACCAAATCCTTGATTGATTCTTTTTGCAATAAAATTTAATTTTAAATATTTTTAGCTAGTGTAAGTATGATTCGAGCTAAGATTTGATCGAACATTTTATATGTTTGTAGCTAGTGTTAGTGTGACTTTCTTTGATTCTTTTAAAGCCTTTCTATAAATTATCTTTTAAACGCAATATTAATCACTATCAGAACTAATCAATTCTAGCTATTTGTATTTGAATAATGAAAAAATTAATAATTTTTCTGAACAATCACTTCTTCATTATTTTTTAAAAATTATTGTGGCATTCAATCCAGTTTATGAATTCCTTGCAGATTTCCCCCCCTTTTTTTTTATTTGTTGTTTGAAAATCGACATTAGAGCTTAATTAAATTCAAATTGTTAACCACAAAATTCACTGAATATGGGATTGACTCTCCTAACAAGATTTTCTACATATTTAAGAATCGATACGAGAGCTCTACTTAACAAATTCATAGTTGAAATAGTATTTGTTTTACTACTCTTTTTATTCTATATATAAAAAGAAACATATTTATCCCTTTTTAGCAATTTATTAATTTTAATTATCTATTTGACAAAATTTAAGACTGCAAAACTAAAAAACATTTAAATACACTTAACATATTTTGAGTTCAAGATCACAAATTCAAAAAAATTCTTTACTTTTTTTTTTAAATTTCATGTCAAGTTAAAATTAAAAAATACTTTTTTCTGGTATATATTTATATCAAATAACTTTGTTCGCCAAATCAATTATCTTTTTTTTTTAATTATTGCAAAATGATCTTTGTCCAAACGCTTATGTCAAAAAAAAGATCCAAACAGATCGAAAAGACTATAGTACCCTTGAGATGCTGTAGAAAGGATTAAGACAAATCAGCCGCTAAATCTTTTCCTCCATCTATTAATTAATTATTTATAATATAAATTAACATGGTAATTAGTCTGATTACAATTTACATCACAGCAAATAATTTTGGAGAATCAAATTTACGCTTAAATTATTGTTCTTGTTGTTTGTAGCTAAAGCAAGATAATCTTCTTAGATACTGATTCAAATCTTTATTAATCAGAAGATCACTAATTAAAAAGATAGAATATAATTAGCAAAAGGCTTTAAACCTGTAAAGCTGATATGGATTTTTTTTTTTACGAAATCTATTCTATTAAACATATAATATACTTTATTTAGGGCCATGCCAATTTAGATTTCGTATTTCTAATTTATACACCTTTTAAAAAATCATAAATATAAAGTATTTTCTTATAAATTTATTCTTAATTTCTCTAATATAATCAAAATACTGTTTATTGCAAATAAGAACTAATTTTAAAAGTAAAATAAAGATAATAATAATAATAAATTTTATCTCAATTTTATAAACCAATAAATATTTTGAAATGAATATCTTTATTTTATTATTTTGGTAATATAAACAACTTGGAACACAAGTTGTGCATAATATCACAAAAGTAGTTTGACCCTTCCATACTAATTTTATGCCTGTGCTCATTAATTAAATATGCAAGAAACTAATTAAGCTTCGAATATCATATTGGTTTAGATTTTTCAAATATCAAATTAAATTATTTGTGTTGATTTTTTGAATTTATAAATCAAACAAATAAAATTCGGTGGTTTTCGGCTATGGATCTTTTTTGGATTTCTTTGAATTTTTCAGTTTCTTTTCGATAAAGTATTCATACAAACATATAATTTTTATACTTCAAATATTTCTTTAGTCCTACAAAAATACAACTATCTAAGTTATTTCTCAAGAAAATAACAAAAAATATGATATGATTAATGACACGAAAATATCCAACAAAAAAATAATAATAAAATCGCTTAAAACAAATATTGCAAATGAATAAGTCATAATGATATTGATCATAATTTAAAGTACTAAATCATGCTAAATAAGTTTAGTAAGTATTAGTTACATGACTAAATATTAAAAGAAAGTAAAATTAGATCATGCATTTCGAGAAGGTGTTAAGCATTAAAAATGTCTGCTAACTTGCAGTTGACCAACGACTTAACTAATTATAAGCTAATCTTAGAAAATAATTAAGTAATAAAAATCCATTTTTCATTTGGAAGGAGACTTGAATGAAACTTAGTAACTCATTGTGGAAAGACACAATAAAATGTAAATATTTGCCCTTCCCTTATATTTTTTTTTTATTCGTCTTTCCACCATAAGTATAAGTGGCAACCTACTAATATCTATAAAAGTCGCCACAAAAGGGCAAGTGTTAATGGTACCTAAAATTGCCACTAAAACCCATAAAAGTCGCAGCAAAAGAGTAAGTATTTAACTAAAACCGCCACTAATAAGTCGACGCAAAAGGGTAAGTAAAAGTGGCAACTAAAACCGCCATCAATACAAATAAAAGTCGCCACAAGTAAATATTAGTGGCACCAAGAATCGCCGCTAAAAGCTATATGAGTCGCCACTGAAAGTCCTTTTCAGTGTCACATGAGTCGCCGCTAAAAGCATAAAAAAGTCGCTACTAGAAATGTTGAAAAACATAGGTTTTAGCACGTTATAGAGACTTTTAGCGACGAAATTCGTAAGTAAGAAGTGACTTTTAGCGGCGGTTTTAATCGCCACTAAAAGAGATTTTTATCGACGAGATTCATATGTTTTAGCAGCTGGTGAAGTCGCCACTAAAAGTCTATTTTTAGCGACGAAATTTATATGTTTTAGCGGCGACTAAATGTCGTCACTAAAGAAGACTTTTAGCGACAAAATTCATATGCTTTAGCGGCGGGTAAGTAGCCACTAAAAGTCCCGACGAAATTTATATCTTTTAGCGGCGACTAAATGTCGTCACTAAAGGAGACTTTTAGTGACAAAATTCATATGTTTTAGCGGCGGGTAAAGTCGCCGCCACTAAAAGTCTCCTTTTTAGCGACGAAATTCATATGTAAGAAGTGACTTTTAGCGACGAAATTTATATGTTTTAGCAGCGACTTAATGTCATCACTAAAGAGACTTTTAGCGACAAAATTCATATGTTTTAGCAGCGGCTAAAGTCGCCACTAAAGGTTACTTTAGCGACGAAGAAATATTGCTTTTAGCGGCGTCTGAAGTCGCGACTAATAGAGACTTTTTTAGCGATGACTTTTTTATGTTTTAGCGGCGGTTTCAATCGCCACTAATAGAGACTTTTAGGGACGAATTCATAAGGCAGAAGTGACTTTTAGCGACGAAATACGTCGGTTTAGTGACGTTTAAAGTCATCAGTAAAAGCCTTTTTTAGTGGCTATAAGAATCGCCGCTACAAGCCAAAGAGCGGCCACTTAATGTCTTTATTAGTGGCAACTCGTGTCGCTGCTAAAAGCAAAAAACTTGTCGCTAAAGATTTATATAGATGCGTGCCGTTAAAAATCCTTTTAGTGGCAACAATAATTGCTGCTAAAAGGTTAAATGGTCGCCTACTAAAAGGCCCTTTAGTGGCAAAAAGAATCGCCGCTAAAAGCTATGTGAGTCGCCAGTAGAAGTCTTTATTAGCGTCGCTCTAATCGCCTCTGTAAGCTATATTTACTGCCACTAAAAGTCTTTTTTTTTGGCAACTATAATCTCTGCCAAAAATTATATCTGTTATTGCAAAAAGTTTATTATTCACCACTTAAAGCCTTCATTAGTGGCAACTATAGTGACCACTAATAGCTATATTATTCGCCACTAAAAGTCATTTTTAGGGTCAATAATAATCGCCGCTAAAAGCGATATCATTCGCCACTAAAAGTCTTTATTAGGGAAACTATAATAGCCACTAAAAGCAATAGTAGTCACCACTAAAAGTCTTTATGACTGTCCTCTATAATAGCCAGTAAAATGAAAGTTGAGGGTGTTAATAACCACAAACCACTTTGAAGGGGGTCAATTTTTAGTGTAGAGTGATAGTTGTTGTTGTACCAGTACTCAGCCATTGGAAGTCACTTATTCCAGTCCTTTGGCTTATGTCCACTCATGCACCTCAAATAATTTTCCAAACATTTGTTTAGCCTTTCTGTTTGACCATCAGTTTGCAGAACTGAAAAGTATTTGCACCTTAGTAACAGATTGGTCAATGGCTTGCTTATAAGTGCATACCCCTTAGTAAATTTTCTGTAAATAACTTGTCAACCCAAGAAAATCCTCTTAACTCCTTCACTATCATTGGATTTGAACACTCCTTCATTGTAGACACTTTAGAATGATCAGTACATACCCCATCTCCATAGATGATATGGCACACTTGTTGAATTTAGCAAAAAGATTATTGATCTTCGGTAAACTCAATACAGTGTCTAAGTGGTGAATGTGATCCTCCATGATCTTAATTGCTATATATTAGGAGGCTATTTTTTTGGTATATATATTATAACTAGTCCAAACTTTTTTTATGAAAGCGGCGATAATGTATTTTTAATCGGCTAGCTACAATTCAAAGTTGCAGCTTCGTGTGATATTACTATTAATGTTTAGTTGGAGTTGCATGTCTTAAAGCATATATACATAACTGATTACGAGGTGGGGAATTGAACCTTCACCAACAAGATGAGAGTTCACATAGCCAATCAACTGATCATATGCGTTTTAATTTAGAACTAAAATAGTTTGATGTTCGTGTACTACATATAAGAGTTGATACACTAGTTCAAAGAAAAATTCAAAATTATATGTGCATCTAGATCTGTTGAGTAAGAATAAAACTAGTTTGATGTTCATGTACAAGTTCTTTCTTTTTTTTCCTAGTCAATAAACGATGAAAATTTGTAAAGATAAACTTATGTTAGTGATTCTCCACATCAAAATTTAATTTCATGTGATATCACTGATTATATTATTAGTGTGATAGGAAAAGTGTTACCAAATTGTAGTTAAAAAGGTCTCAAAAGTCTTGTAAAATGGTTATTTGTAAACCATACACTCTTTACTTTTTGCTACGTGTACTTGAACTTTTTTTCACTTTTTTGAACTATATGCTATTTTAAAAATCATTTCTTGATTCCTAGTACATGACCAAATCTTCAATCCATGTTGTTTCAGATTCCACCAAAGATGCAATCTCATTAATTATAGGATAAAAAATTTGTTTGTTTCTAAATTATATAATTCATGGATAAATGGATAAAGTATTTTACTGATCACACTTTCAAAATTTATATTTTAAAATGGTGAAGTTATCTCATGTAACCTATAGATTACAAGTTAGAATCATGGAGAAGCAAACAATAATGCTTGTATTAGGGTAGACAATCTTGATCATACTCTTTAAATGTGTTCATTCCTCGGAACCTGCGGTGTGAATACAAAATGCTTTGTGAATCGAGCTGTCGTTAATTATGAGTGGTAGTAGTCTAGTAGAACTATTGAAAATCAGGAAGGTGATTAGTGGCTATCAACATTTATTACGTACGCTAATTCAACTAATATTGTTAATGAGAAAGTAACAACAATTTGTTGTAGAAAACTTGCGACCATATCAATTTGATAGTCAAGTTTAAGCTTAAGTGCTCTTGTGGCTTGTAATTAAAGCAAGATAATCTTAATTAGATACTTAATTTTAGCTAATTAGTAGTACTACTTTTTAAAAGATAGAATTGTGGTGTACACAACGCTTGAAAGGTATCGTATCGACAACAATTGTATCCGTTTGCAATTTACTCTTGTATGAAGATTTGTCTTAATAATTCTTTTTTTTTTAACTTCAAAAATTTGTTTAATATCTTTGCTAGTTAAATTAGTTTGTTTCTTATCATCGTTCATTAACTTCTTAAAGTGACTTAAGTATAAAAAAAAAACAATTTTACTATTTTTTAAAAAAAAATTATGAAAAAAAAAATACTTGGTACTTTTGTCACGCAATTGTTTTTGTTTTTTTAATTCAACGACTAATTGGATTTATAATTTTGATGATAAAATTTATTTTTTCACTAAATTTAGTGTAAAATCTATCATATATGCCCCAATTTTTATTATAAATATGAATTTTGTTTACAATATATTTAAATAATAATTTATTTTTTACTTCTATTAACACTTTTGTCTCTCATATTTTTTACATTAAAGAATAAAATCAGAATAAAAAACTCAAATAATGAAAATGAAAGAAGTCAACAAAATTATGTGTGGACATGAGTTTTTTCAAATCAAATAAATACATTTAATTTTTTTTTTTAACTTTCTTTAGATTAAAGAGTATATGTAAGGTACTTACTAATGATAAAGGTATATGTGATACATTTATATAACAGTAAGAATATACGTGAATTATTTTTATAACATGCATATATCAACTCTAATAACAAACTTAATTTGTGAAAACAAACTGCATTTCGAATAAATAATATTTCAAAAAAATTAGAACATCGAAGACAGTTTGAATCTCAAATTCAGGACTATTTTAGATAAAACTTAAGCCAATTATTAAAGATTGAATTTCAATTTTTTTTTTTTTTTGGGCTTGTTATCCCCCACTTATTTTTAAAAAAATTTGGAAATCCACGTTAAGACTTAAAAAAGAATGAGCCATACAAATTTAAACTCCTGAAAAATCTCACAGGGTGTGGAGCCAAAATAATGGGGCAGTGTCACTTCACTTGTGGCTAATGCATTGGGAATAAATAAATAAGATATCTTGAAAGGTGGGAATAAATAAATAAGATTTGAGGCATGAAATATAAGCTCTATAAATTTTAAATTTTTAAATTTATTATATAGGAAAATAGTTTAGCAATACAAAATTTATAAATTAAAAAATATATAATAATAGTTTAGAACAATGAATAAAAAAAATTAATCCTAAAAATGGAACTTCTAATATGATCATACAAATATTGATAGTGCAAATGATATGAAAGTTATCAAGAAGTGCAATTCAGTATTAATATTTCAAACTCTCAAATAATAAAAGAACTATAATTTCTTAGAATATACTACTATCCTTGTATGCAATTTACATGAAAGAAAATTAATTTTAAAAGAAATATTTGTTAAATGATATTCTACCTAATGTTGATTATTAGATACAACATCTTCACGTTGGAGAGTTTCAATCCTTATTATAACTTGTTGTATTGGATGGCATGTCTCAATAAGGCAATGTCTACAAGTAGGGCAAGAAGAGTGTGAATTGAGCCATTTATCGATACATCGGACATGGAATCCATGGTTGCACTTAGGTAGCACTTTGATTTTGTCTCCAACTCCAAACTCCGATAAGCAAATGACACATTCAGAGTCGAGTCTTGGATGTTTCAATTCAGTAGTACTATATGTTATAATTGGAAATGTCTTGAGAGCTCTTTTCGCGATCCCTCTATTGGCTAATTTTGTTGAAGAAGGGTTGTTATTTGTATGGTTTGATGAGGATGAATTTGTTAATATTAGGGTAGAGCAATTAAATGCACATTTTATGATGAAATTCAAGACAAGTGAACAAATTATGGCACATACAAGTACAGCCAAGACCATAATAACATTTTCATCAAACGTGTTGACTTTGTGACCAAGTGGCGGTGGATCGTTAGTTGTATCGTGGCTGATTCCGGCTGCCGGAGGCGGCGCCATGGTGGCTTCCCGGAGTAGTCTTCTTGAGTAGTGGAAGTTCTCCATGAATTCTTGAATTAATAGACTGGAAGTTATAGTTGACATATTTTAGAGCTTTTGGTTTGGACTTGGTATTGTGTGTTTTCTTTGTTTTTGTTGGTGTTCAATGTGTATCATATGCTTATATATAGGACGAATGTATATAGAGTGGACATGTGTAAATTTAAGTGTGGTCAACTCTTTGAGTCTTAATAATAGAATGATATAATATTATTTTATATTGTTAAAGGAACGGTGAACATTTGAGTTCTCTTTTTAGTTTTTTATTCAAGAAAGAATGGTTATATTTCTTTCTTGAATTATGAGATAATTCACTTTAAACGTACATTTATTAATTTCGAAAATAATTATTTAAAAAATAAGTATATTTCAAAGAGTTTTTAGTTAGAGTCGGATTTATCTTGCATGTGTATTTATTAACTTTAAAAAAAATTATTTAAAAACTACGATAAAATTAATTATGCATATTTAAAAAATATATTAATGTTTTTATATTATCGATATAAGGCAGGGGAATCATTAATAAAACTAGAGCTCAAATCCATCTAGAATGCTATTCGATGTATACTAATTTTTAAATTTTAAATTTGCCTCCGCTTTTAGTTCCTGTATTATTGCGAAACATTTCAAATTATAAATTCATAAAAACACAATTATTTTTTCCTTTTATCATATGCTCCACTAATTACTACCGTTGGTATAAGTTAATGGGTTATCCACTCAAGAAGGAGGGAGGCAGGGCACCTCTATTGCGACTGTCTAGTAGGATGACACGTGGTTATTAGCATTATGTACAATTATTAATGAACCAAATCACATGTACCCAAGTTTTGATATTTTTTGACCTAAATTGAAACGAAATAGATTAACAACTTTATTGTATATCAATCTATCTATAGCTAGGAGGCTATCGGACCTTTATCATTCGAATAACTTTCTCAAATATATGTAAGGGCGAAATAATAGTTATTTCATAATATCTTACTAGATATTTTTTATTATAAAATATATTTAACAAATCTATATTTATGATATAGTGTTAATGTGTGTTTATTTTAATGAAGAAGTTTTTGATTCGAATTTCAATAATATTTTCTTTTTTTATTTTAACAGTTACGCACAAAATTATTCTTGGGCTCTTGATACTTTAATAAACTATGGAAAATTAAAGTGTGTGCCATCATGTCACAACGGTTGAGATTAAACTGATTATTATCAATTGGAAAAAGTGGTAACATATGGTATAAAAAGTACTAGTTAGGTGTTGTAAATATAGATTTGTTAGCCAAGTATTGGTTAATTTTTGCTACGTGTGTTTCTAACTTTTTCTCTTTTTGAACACTAGATTCTTTAGTACATGAATCAAATCTCCAGTTAGGCACTTTAAGTTCTAATAATGTTGTTTGATATTTTACCTTATAGATCTATCTCATATATTGTAGTAGGGGTGGGTGTTTGGGTCATTCGAATTAAATATAAAAAATATAATCTGCTATATGATATGATAAATAGTGTTAAATTTTTGTAGCAATACGAAACTCTTAATAAAAAGTTGAGAAAAGAGTTGAAAATACTCATAAACTTGACAAGAATTTAGAGGTTTATTTACTCGTGTTATAAGATAGGAGATGTGTTTAAGTTCAATTAGTTAAATTAAAGCTTGTTTTTAAAGTTGTTAATAGTTCAAAGATAAAACTAATAATTTGCTTGCTTAAGCTTTTCGACTTTTTCATATATTATTTGAACGTTATAAATTTTCAATTCAGTAAACTTAAAAAGTTTTGATAAAAACGAATCATATATTTAGATGAATCAATGAATTATCAAAATTTTGTAATCAAACCCTTTCCATTGGTCACCTTTTGGGCTTTTCCATGGCATCTACATGTAATTACTTTTTATTTTCTTTTTTTGGTAGATTTCTTTCAAATTAACCAAATTCTTAATTATGCTTATTAAGTATTAAACAAGTCCCTATTTGTTACTAAATCTTGAGAGATAAGTCTCTTGTTGGATCAAATGTTATCTTATTTCTACATAATGTTATCTTAATTGATACCTTTTAGCCCTGATTTTAGCCGCATATTAAAGTAAAACAATTTATTAAAGTACTAATCAATCTCCTTCTATACTCTGAAAAGCTGTAGTTTTGTTGAAGACAGATCAAATGAAACAATATTTGTCACCAATCAACATCATATACATTTATATTAGTTTATTATACGTATTATTGATGTGAAAAAGTAACAACGTATATTATGTTGTAAACAACTTGGAACCACAATATAACTATATTCAAGTTAATATTTTCCAAGTGTACTACTACTACTTGTCTTTTTCTAGAAAAGCTCTACTCGAAATATCGTTATAAGTTGTACCAGATAATATTCTTTTGTTACGAGTGAGATACTGGTGATCATATAATATATCTGACGAATCTATCCTTTTGTCCTTTTAACCACATCATTAGGACACAAGTTCTTCCCTATCTTCGAGCCATACATAATTATTATTGATGAGAAATAGACAACTTGGAACCACAATATAATAGCCTTTTCTTTGACAAGAAGGAGCATGATCATCTTGATGATAAAGAAACAAGAAAAAAAAATTAATTTATACACTTGCAAGACTATATATCTAGCCAAAACTTTTCCAACAGGACAAAAGAAAGAACTAAACTATATATCAACTTAATTAAAAGCTAATGTCTAGTCTAATTGAGTTTATCTACTAGTAATTCTACCTAATGTTGATTATTAGATACGACATCTTCACGTTGGAGAGGTTCAATCCTTATTACAACTTCTTGTACTAGAGCTGATGAAATTGGAACAATTTTTTGGCAAGTCTCAATTAGGCAATGCCTACAAGTAGGGCAAGAAGAGTGAGAATTGAGCCATTTATCGATACACTTGACGTGGAACCCATGGTTGCACTTAGGTAGAACTTTAATTTTCTCTCCGATTCCAAATTCAGATAAGCAAATGACACATTCAGAGTCCAACCCTGGATATTTGAATTCAGTAGTACTATATGTTATAACCGGAAATGTCTTGAGGGCTTTTTTCTCGATCCCTCTATTGACTAATTTTGTTGAAGAAGGGTTGTTATTTGTATGGTTTGAGGATGAGTCTACCAATATTAGGTTAGTGCACCTACATACACATTTTATGATGAAATTCAAGATAAATGAACAAATCAAGGCACATACAAGTACGGCCAAGACCATAATAACATTTGCATCTAATGTGTTGACTTTGTGACCAAATGGTTGATGATTAGTTGTAGAGTGGCTGATTCCGGCTGCCGGTGGCGGTGCCATGGTGGACTCCGGGAGTAATCTTCTTGAGTAGTGGAAGTTCTCCATGAATTCTTGAATCAATAGAGTGGAAGTTCTAGTTGCCATATTTAGAGCTTTTTGGTGAGACTTTGTATTTGTGTTTTCTTTGCTTGAATGAATATAATTGAGGAACAATTGCTTTATATAGGACTAATGTATAAGGTGAACAAGTGTAAAGTGTGATAAACTATCTTTTTTGAGTTTTAGTTATGAAAAAGATATATTAGTATTTATTAAGTTAAAAGAATATATTTCAGAGTTCCAAACCATTGTTTCAATTAACTAGCTTTACACTTGAGCAATATAGATATAAAGAGTTTGTGAGTGGAGCCACTAAATTATTGATTCACCAGAAATTTTCGATTTTAATCTTGAATATAAAGAAAGTTTTATTGAAAGTGTCATCCCTAAATGAATCTAATAATACGCAATTTAAATTTAATCAAAACTTTAATACTGCTTTAAACATGACAAAAAAAAATTCAGCAAGTGGAGCCCTTTAGCTTTTTTGAAGTACCAACTTTCCTCTTCCGAATAGTAACATTGTTTGGGATAATATTATTAAAATCTCTTTCATTTTTTGTGAATTTATTTCCTTTTCAATCCAATAAAAAAGAATTTTAAATTTGGAAGTGTTTAGTCTGAATTTCACTTTTTACCTTCAATGACAAACTTTTATACTCCCATACATCTTCATTATAGCATGGAATGTTCAAATCACAAGTTTCAAAAAGAATTAAAAACCTATGATTATTATGAGATATTTAAAATTACATATTTTCTAAGTTTTTTTCATAAATTAAAATAGAAGTATAACTACTTCTATATTTACATAAGCATTTTTTTAAAAGTTGCAAAAATTATAAATCCATATGAAAAAACTTTTCTTTGATGAATTGAAAACATGAAAAGTATTTATTTTTTTTAATGAATCATTATCTGGATACTCCACTAAAAACCTTGGAACAATAAGTTAATGGACTATCCACTAAATAAAGAGCCAGAATATCTCCATAGCCGTCTGTCGAATAGGGTGCCACATGGTTATGTAGTTATTATTAGGAAATAAAAAGATTAATGAACCAAATATCTAAACAAATCCTAATTGGGACCCAAATCATTCTAATTGGGATATCTAAACCCCAACAAGGGAACAACACCTTTGTCTACACTCTCTATAATAACATGGCAAATTGCAAACTTTTGGTAGTTAGTAAATTCCTCCCTCCGTTCACTTTTACTTATCTAATTTTTATTTTGATGTTTCTCCAAAATCAACTTGTATGAATTTTTTATCAGATATACTTTTTCATCATATTAATATGAGATGGATTACAACTCACACTATCAGTAAAATCACTTCGAACGATGATAAATATGAACATTAATAAAGAGTGATAATGTTTTTATCGATATTAGTTAATTGACGTTAGATTGAATGTTAGTTATAGGTTTTAGCAACATTTACAAAAAGTGCTAAAATGTAACTATCACTAGGAATTTCCTCTTAAGAAAAAATATATATTTAGCGACAATTTAAACTATTGTCGTTAATTAGTTGTCGCTAAAATCATTTTAGGTGTTATAATATTTTTCATTTTATTTTCAAGCATCTAAATTTAAAATATTAAATTGATCTAACTCAATTTAGATCGTTTTATCTCATAAAGTATAATCTGACAAATACAAGTGATTGAAAAAAAAAATATCTAGCTCAAACATGGCAAAATGAAATATATTTGTTTGCATGTAAAACTAATCCTAACTGAAATCACACAAATACAATATCGAACTTTAATTGTACGTATATGTATGTATGACCTACTATATGTATGTATGTACAAATTGTATGTGTGTTTTCAAAGAAAAAATTAAGCCTAAATGTATATATATATGGTCAACTATATGTGTCTATGTACATATGAAGTTGGATATGTGCATTTTTGATGATATTAAACTATATGTATGGTTAATTGTATCCTATATATAGATAATATATTATAAAATTACCTATGCAATTTTTTTATGTTACTAATTATTTAAAAATGTCATCATGAAAAAAATGAAATTAATTACATCACGTAATTGTTCTAGAAGATTATAGGTATAAACAATGCAAAAAGTTTGACCAAGTCTTATGATTTTCCACAAGAAAATCATATCATATCGATTGAACTGATCATTAATAGGAAAAGTGGTAACACAAATGGTATTAAAAGTGCTAGTTGGGTGTTGTAAATATAAATTTGTAAACCAAGTATTGGTCACCTTTTGCCATGTGTGCTTCTAACTTTCTCTTTTTGAACACTTGTCATTTTTTTGGGTCAATTCAGAACTTCTTAGTACATGGACCAAATCTAAGTTAGGAAAATTCGATTTAAATATGAGAATTTTGATATTAATTTTTAATTTTTGGATTCATGAAACAAAATTCACATCAACTCGAAGTATGTTTGGATTGGATCGATCTTCTTACCATTGATTGCAAATTTCGATTCTATTATTTCAATTATTTTTTTTGAGATAAGATTAGTTTCTTTCTTATAAGCACGAATATTCTAACAAAGTATTTAATATTCGGCTAAAAGTATATATATCTTTTTATTATATTGTCGCTTGTATCTTATGTGTAATTTTTTTGACACAATGTTATCTTTAATGTTTTGAAATCATTGAGAGTTTACTGCGTTTAAAAAGTGTATCGAATAAAAATGAATTGAAATAAAAATGTAAGGTTGGATTAATTAAGCATATAACATCTTAGTATTTATATGTAAATACAAACAAATTCGGACATCTTATATTTCAAATATATATATATATATATATATATATATATATATATATATATATATATATATATTATATATATATATATATATATATATATATATATGTTATTCAAATATTTTAATTTTAATAAAAATAAATTAGTTCTTACTCAATCTTACCAAATATTTGCTTAATTTTATCTTCTTTTTACTTTATTTTATTTATTGACGACCTCATTTTCAACCTCAAATTTGTGCATTTAAAACCACAAAATAATACTTAGACAATTAATATGTGGCTTTTCCATGGCATCCACATAATTACTTTTTTTAAAAAAAGTAATCCTTAAGATTTCATTCACAAAAATCAAATCTTTGATTATGCTTCTTTAAGTATTTAATATACTCCAATTTGGTAAGAAATCTTTGAGAGATTACTCTCCTATGCTTGGATCAAATTATGTTATCTTGTTTCAACCTCATGTTATCTTGATTGGAACCTTTTAAACCTATCTTTAGCCGCAAAGTAAAGCAACTATTTATTAATATGTATATATATATTAATAAAAAAATAGTGTCAAATTTTTTTGTTGATATTATTTAATTGTCATTTGGTTCAATGTCGCTATAAAATTTAGGATATTTATAAAGAGGGCTAATTGCTTCTAAATGAATATATTTAACAGTAATTAAGCTACTATCGTAAATTAATTATTGTTAAAGTGATATTTTTGGTATAATGTCTCTGTCTATACTATGAGGAGCTGTACTTTTAATTTGTTGAATACAGATCGACCAAACAATGGTTGTCACCATCATATACATTTATATTCGTTGTTTAATTTGTATGTATTATTGAATGTGAAAAGTAACAACATTTGTTGTAGACAACTAGGAACCACAACATTAATGGTATTTTCCTAGTGAATTATTAAGGTGGTGAGTTTTACTTTTTCAAACAAATTGATTAATGAAGCACTTGGATAATTGATAAATATTTCTATTTATCTTTGTAGGGATAGACGACAGTAACATAATATTGATGTATTCATTATTGATATAAATCAATTATATTAATTGCATTCGTGATACAATGAATACAACATTTACTCAATCTCTTTTTCGCTTCTCTTTCAAATCTCCATTGCCCCTCTCCTCATCAATCTACCTAGCATATAACTAAGAATTGTAATCATACAAATTACTATTATAAATCTCTAGTCAAACTTAAACTATAGTATTTTTTTTTAAGTTCCTTTTTAATAATTAAAGAGATTGACTAATTGCAATTGGGCCAATTTAATTCAGTATTATGGTTGGGCTAAACCAGCTGAAAATAAGTTGAGTAGGTGCAAGACAACTTTTGTTAAAATGTTAATACTAAATAACTAACTTATTTGGTTTCTCAAAAAATTTACTCAAGGATTATAAAGTTCATATATAGAAATAATATAACCCACATGGTGTGTGGAGTCTAGTTGTTCCCTCGTAATTAGTTACATTTTGAGTTTAGTAATTATAATATAGAAGTGTTTAATTTGTATCATGAAATTAAAGTTGTATACAAAATAACATAGCCACTTACAGAAACACCATGTTGGTGTGTGGAATATTATTTAAACTTTTGAAGAGTCGTTGAAACTAAATGATTTAAATATATATATATATATAGTTGACTTTTGAAAGAAGAGTCAAAACTAAAGAAAGATAATTAGAGTGTGTGAATAATAATACAAATATACAACTATCTTGTCTTTGGATACTTGAACTCCTTATCAGAAATCCAACATGGTGTGTGGAGCCTAAGAAAATTATGGGTTGTGTCAATTCACTCTTTATAGTGGTAGGGAAAAAAATTAAAATAGGGCGGGAGCATAACAATGGAATAAATAAAATACGAATAGTAGCAGAATATAATTATAGATCTTAGATTGTAAGATCACGAGCGAATTTGTCAGATTCTTATTTTTATATATAAGAAATTTATAAATTATTTTTTCTATTCATTTTATAATACATGCGACAAGAGATTTTAGTTTCTATAAAAAGAATAGAACGTTGGATCCTTCATCCATTTTTCAAAATACATTTCTTACACAATTATATGAATTGGGCGACAAAATCAAACTCAATTTGTTCGGACAATTTAATATATATGTATATATATATATATATTCACTAGATAAATGATGTAGTATGCAAATTTATTTGATTGAGCGTGAAATTTTTATTTATTTATATAAATGCAATTGTGTATTCTTTAGCTAAAATTTACAACTTAATTCCCGCACGTTGTTCCTATTTGACCTTCGCATGACAAGAAAATATTGAAAATGCATGCAATAACTTCATCCTTATATAATTTGACTTAGTTTGTGGCAACAAAATAACATAGCCACTTTCAAAAAATAAAATAAAATGGTTGACTTAGTTAAGAATATTTTAGAAAGAGACTAAAGAAACAATAATACAACTATCATGATGGTACATGAATCCTTGAACATGGTGTGTGGAGCCGAAGTAAAGAGGTAATGGCACTTATTGCTTAGTGATAAGACATGATATATAGTAATATAAATCCAAAGTGCTAAGAAAAGAGGTCGAGTTAAAATTTAAAATTTCAGTTATTTTAAATTAATAAAAAAATTTCTGTCAAATATTAAAGTAAAAGTTATTAGACTCGTTCGAACTTCTAAATTTTGATCAATCGATTCACGTCTATATTCTGAAATGAGAAGTTTACCATATAAAGACAATGTGAAATATAGAATGAAGTAACCTCATTAAATTCATTTTTTTTTAAAAAAAAGGAACACACAATTTGAAAAAATTTCAAAGAAATTTGAGCAAATACTTAAAAACTATTCAATTATATAAAACATTTTTCCTTTTTAAGTATGGTTAAAGAAGTGTATTATTTTTTTAATAATAAGAAATAACTAATCAATATTAAAATTTCCTTTTTTAATTAAAATAATTTAATATTTTACAAATATCTAAAATTATTTTTATCATAAATTTTAAAACTTATTTTTAAAAACTTCATATCAAAATCATAGGTGTCATGTAAAGTTGTGGTACATGAGATAGATAGGATCCATTGTATGTTTTGAAGTTATTTTTCCGACACTACTTTATGAAGGCATTGTGATATGGATTCACTAGATTAATCAAAGTTTTAATTATTTTGTTTATTAGTGGGATTGAATATATGATTATTATTTTTTTGTTTTGTATCTTTATCACCAAACCACAAACACAATATAGTTTATGTGGATATCCTTTTTTAATAGACTTTTAGCACTTTAACTTTGCCTTGAAAAAAACAATTAGAGATTAAACATTTCTTATTTCTTTTTCTTGTATATTGGCAAAGTTGGTATTTTAAAATATCTCTTAATTCAAGAAAAGCAAAGTGTAGGCACTGCTTGGTTTTTAATGTAACAGCGCAATTTGCTAGTAATATTGTCCGCTCTAAAATTAAAATTCGTGCGACTTTAAAACGTGTCTCTAGTGAATTAAATCTGTTTATTTATATACTCAACATTTCTCCCGTGCTTTAGGACTTGTTATGTTAATTTGGGGTGTAACATTTAAATAAGGGGTGCTTTGACATTTTCTTGAATTTAACAATTTTCTCTCGTGATTTGTTTTTATATTGTTGCATTTCTTATGAATCAGTTCAAGTTTGAATCCAATAGAATTTGTTCCAGCCTTATACAAAGAAATTTATTAAGTATCTGTATATCTTATTATGATGTTGATATATTAACTTGAGATCTGTTAAAAGTCATAAATTATAAAAAGAGATTAATAATTTTATTAAATCAGTGGATTTTGACTATATACATTGTAGATGACAATTGAATCCTAATCTATTGTATTCTATAGTAGACAAGTCGAGAGTTATATTGATAAGTTTGGTGCTGGCTATATGAACTAGCCCTCAAACCTTATACAAAATTTAGTGTGTAATTAAGCTAATACAAAATTGAAATATAATAGTATACTCAATCTTTTTTATAAACACTTGCAAGAGTACTAATGGATCACTGGAAAGCTACATAACATTGAACTCATAATGCTAAATAGCTAATTTTTCTACATCATACATACAATTAATAACTAATTAATCCTATTTTTCTTTCTAATTTTGATTGTTAATTAGATATAACACCTTCACGTTCTAGAGGTTCAATCCTTGTTACAATTTCTTCAACTGTTGATGATGAAATTGCATTTGTAGTAACAAAATTGTCACCGTTGACAATTTTTTGACAAGTTTCAATGAGGCAATGCCTACAAGTAGGACAAGAAGAATGTGAATTGAGCCATTTATCGATACACTTGACGTGGAATCCATGGTTACACTTTGGTAGAACCTTAACTTTATCTCCAACAATGAATTCAGATAAGCAAATGACACATTCAGAGTCGAGCCCTAGATGTTTCAATTCAGTAGTGTATCTTACAATTGGAAATGTCTTGAGTGCTTTTTTCTTGATCCCTTTATTGGTTGATGAAGGATTTGTATGGTTTGAGTATGAGTCTATTAAAACTAGGGTAGAGCACCTAAAGAAACATTTTATGATGGAGTTCAACACAAGTGAACAAATTATGGCACTTACAAATACTGCTAACACCATAATAACATTTGCATCAAATGTGTTGACATTTTTTCCAATTTGTAGATCATCAATTGTCTCGGGGCTAGTTATTCCGGCTGGCATAGGAGGCGGCACCACGGCGGCCACCTCCCGGAGTAATCTTCTTGAGTGGTGGAAGTTCTCCATGAATTCTTGAATAAACAGAGTGGAAGTTATGCTTTTGGTTGAGTTTTTTTTTTTTTTTTGTTTGTGTTGAATGTTGAATGAGTTGAAGTTCCACCTTGGCTTATATAGGACAAAGTGTGGACTTAGCTATTGGCTTATAATAATGGAATGATATTATATTTTAGTTAACTAGATTTACTTGTAAGCACTGAGGTTAAGAGTTTGTTATAAATAAGTGGAGCCATGCATTTAGCAATGCTCATAGATTAGCATTTACACAAATTAAGCTAATGGAATATCCACCCAAGAAATGCCCCCACCGCCCTTGCCAATTATCGACTAGGTTGCCACGTTCATATTGGCATGTACACAAATTTTATTTGAGGCCCAAAAAATTGTTATTGACAACTCTATAGCCCAAGAAGGGAGTAAGAAGTTTTCTATTAACGTATTTAAACACACTAAAATTTGATAAAGACTATCTTAATTCTTAATTTAAAAGCATATTAGGCAACAAAGTCACTCTTAGGGGAAATATATTTTACTCTTTTAACTTGAGAGGGAAATTTAAGATGTTAGAGTTAGTTGTGGTTTCATTTGTTATGTAATTAAAGTACTATTCAACAACTACTTGTACTTATACTCACACGGCAATACAAATGAACATTTAGCAGCAATAAATATGTATATATTAATTATTGATATAGAGTGCTTAAACTTTTATTGACATTAGATTCAATATCGTTATAAATTTTAGGAACATTTGTCAAGAATAATAGTTTTAACTTAGTTTGAGTATTGCTCTAAGTCTAAGTTTAGCATAGTTAGGACTCTTGTATTGGCCTAGGTCGACCCTATTGTTTTCCTTTCCTATAAGTAGGAACATGAAATTGTTATTGAATATAAAATATATTTTCTTTTTTTTTACTAAAGACAAGTGAATGTCATATGAATTGAGATAAAAAAGATAATATATTTGATACCCTAAATAAGAAGTCTTTATCGCCACACAAATGCTATGATATTTTAACCAAACAAATGTTACATGATTATTAAAACCACAAGTTCTAAAAAGAAATTGTGCACGTACTACAAATTTGATAAGAAATTTATGTAGATTGAGATTGAACTGATAATTAATAGGAAAAGTTGTACCAAATGATATAGAAAAAGTACTACTTGTGTCTTCTTAATAGAAAAATTGTAATTAAATCATGTATTATCTAATCTTTTGATACGTATGATTCACCTTTTTTCTCATTTTCTGAATTATTTGTGTGGTTTCATATGAATTGATCAAGATTCCTAGTACATGATCAAATCTTCAAGTTAGGCAATTAAATTATCTTGTCTATTAACTAATTCAAGTTGTTTAAAATTTTACCAAGGACCACTCTCATACTTCATATATAATATAGGATCAAATATATGTATTTGCTTGTTTATTAATTAAAGCCTTAATACATAGTCTGACCCTTGAATTTGTCGTAGTTCATTTAAACTCTCAAACTAAAATACCTGATGAACTCTTAGTTAAGTGTTTCAATTAGACATTTTCGGTTCGAATTTATGCGTAGTAAAAACTTAAAACTATAGCTTCCCTTTCATTGGTTACCTTTTGGTATTTTCCATGGCTACACTTAATTACTTTTATTTTAGTACAATAAAGTAAAGTTTAATTAATAGCATATGTGAAAATTAATCCATTTGTAATTTCCTCTTTAGCTTTAAGTACTGCCATATGATATTTTTTCTAATCAACAGCTAATCTCATTAATCCTTGTAGATTTGGAGACAAAGTTGTTATCCAATAAAATCTTTGACCCAATCGAATTACTAATTAGATTAACAAATGGCCCCATTTGTTGTAATTAAGTTGTATGTTCACAAGGCACCAAATCAATTATAAAATCAAGATTAAGCTTCGTACTCATTTATTCTTGTGGCTTGTAATTAAAGCAAGACAATCTTTTTGAGATACTAGATAAATCTTTGTTATGTACTACAAAAAAAAATTAAGATAAAGATGGTAACAGTAATCCTTTTAGGTTCAACTCTTATAACTTTTTTAAGATTTGTTCTAATTAAGATAAATAATTAATTAGCTATCCCTTTTTTGGTCTCTCAAAATATGATAAGATTGGTCCCATAAAACAAAAGACAGGTTGTATGCAATACAAATAAGTGATTGCAAAAAAAAATAAAAAAAATAATGTGTACTTAGAGTTTGAGATATTAGCAATTTAGATAAGACCCTCCCAATCTCCACTTATATGTATTTTTTTTATAACTATATATGTCTATGTCACTAATTTATCTCCAAAACCATAATGGAATAATGGATTTGAAAGAAGAAGAAAAAGATAAAAACATTCTATACGTTGGATTTGCATATAGTTACACCCGACCAAATAATATTAACCTTATTTAAGCAAAAATTAAGGTAGGGATACATATCACAAAATCATATTAAGTGTTAAATTTGAGTACTCATGTAAGAAAATATGAGTACTCCTTATGAGGGATTTCTCCCATGAAGTGTTATATTCAAACAGGAATAATACGTCATGCTAATGCGTCTTGGATGATTCATATATTGACCCTTTTAATAATATTGAGTGGTCGCTTTAATATGATTTGGACATTCTTACTTCTTGAGCTAACTTTTGAAATTGAATTGATCATATATTCTTTTCGTTTTCATCAAAAAAGAATGTATTTTTGTACAATATTCTTATTTCTTCGTATCTCTAATTTAAAACAATAAGATCTAAAATCTTCTCTACTTTCTTAAATTATATGTCAAGTTAAAATCAGATAAATAAATTATGAATAAAGAAAATAATAATATTTATTTCAAATAAATTAATGTTGACACTTCAAGAATAACCGCGTTTAATGAATTAAAAAAATTAGGCGCAGAAAAATAAAATGCATAGTTGACTTATTAGTTAACAATAATAGAAGAAAGACACTAATTAGTGTGAATAGTGCAAAATATCATGGTACATCCTTTAGTGGTATTGCACATTGGGATGTGGTCGATAGAACCAAAAAGAAAAAATGTGAAATTAGTGTCGAATAAAATTTCATAGCTAAATAATAAACAATATTATGCATAGCTATAAATAAGAGATGATTTAGAAAAATCTATAAGCAAACACATTTTTAGCAACAAATTAGTTAAAAATTGCTATGAAATTAATTTCATAACTAATTTTACATTTTTTGTAATATAAACTTCAAATATCAATAAGAAATAAAAAGAAATATTGAAAATGATTGAAATATAATAATACATGTGACTTTATGAATGTGATCTTCTTCCAAGTGCGTGAAATAGTTGGACCCTTTTCACTAGATATATATAAAATATAGTCTTCATTAACTTATTAATTATGTTCTTTCAGTTTTGGTGGGGTAGGGAAAAAGATTTATTCTATCTTCATTTATATTGATAAACCACCAACACAATATATATATATACATAGATATATAAGTATATTCCTAAGTTCCTATCATTTTCATGCACCCTTGGGGGTTATCTTTTTTTAGAGCTAGAGATAAGAAATTGTCTTATCACCACATATTGCAACATTGGTTGTCCTTCATAGTTCATACTTGTATGTTTCGATCCCTCCATTTCAATTTATTTGATCTATTAATTCTTTTAGTTCCTCTAAAAAATATATCTCTTTGTTAGCATGCGACTCTTTATCTGATATGTCTAAGACCATAAAATTAAAAAAAAAAAAACATATTAACATATTTGACATATCTTTATTTTAAGACTTTAAGATTCAAATTTTTATTTTTTTAAAACTTTGTCAAATCAGAATATACGAAACAAACACAACAAAGGAAGTATATTAGTTCTTCACTCTAATTATTGGTGAATAACTTTCTCTTTTCTTTGCTAATGATTTTTTAAAAATGAATTAGTGAATGCATGGCAAATTTCATAGTTAAATACTAAAATTCGTAGTTAATCTCACTTATAGTACATGCTTAGCAAGTTTCTTGAATTTGGCCCAAAATTATATTTGTTGCATTTATAATGAGTCATTTAGAGTGTATTCCTTTAATTTAGCTATTTAAATCTTCATGTTCTTTCTATTGGATTATTATTATTATTATTGTATTTTCTTTATCTCTCGCTTTCTGTTGAAAAAAATCATGCACTATTGTTTTATTCTTCTTGTTATTATGTTTTTGCATGCACTGGATGCAAGTTGTAACTTTGAATGAAAAGGATGTCACTAAGAGAAGAAAATAATATCAATACAATTAATGATTTAAACAATTAGCTTTGTGGTCTAATATTAATAGCAATACAATTAATGATTTAAACAATTAGCTTTGTGGTCTATTTGAATTTTCAATTATTTTGGTCCTCCTAGTCTTTGGTGGGTTATATCTTCTCAAGTAATGTTTCAATCTTACCTTCTCCTGATTGGGACCCACTAATATTATATCATTATTTTATATAACGGTCGATTTACATCTTTTTTGAATGGTTATTACTCGTTATATTGTTGATTTAAGTATAATATTTATGTTAATTATAATTTAAATTCTATTATATTGTATCGTTTAAATTCATCATTCAATAACAAAAAGAAAATCAATTTATGTAATAACCAATTTGATGTAATCGCATTAATCGGGACAACTCAAAAACTTAAAAGCGAAAAAAATAGAAAGAAGGCCTTAAACTTTAAGAAGTAAATTAATATATCTTCTTACAAATTTTGTTCTTCTAGCTTTCTTTGAATAATTCTTTTTTAATTGATACTATAATCAATCAATTTAATCTTTACTCTAGACAAAACTTCTTCTAATAATTCTCTTATTTTATATAAAAAGCATCATCTTTGTTATAAGTAGTACTTGGCTCAATATTATTTTTTTAGTAAAGATCTATAAATCTATTATTGCTTTTAAAAAAATGTAACCCCTCAAATATTGGGCCTAAGGTATTATTTTTCTTTTTTCTATCCCTATCGAGCCGTTTTGTGCGTTTGTTATTTTAATAATTTATTTATTTTTCATTAATAATCACATTTCAATCAATCTTTTTCATAATAATTTTATTTTGTTTTTTATTTTTCTCACAGTTTTATCATTCAAATTATGGATATTATATAACGATTGAAAATGCTATATAATCTATTCAAATATTATATCTATTAAAAAATAATATAATATAAATATATTAAAAAATAATATATAATAATCATTCAAATAAAATATAAAAATTGAATATCCATTTTAAGAATTTATTATATACAAATTATTAATTTAGAACCCGCTTTCAAAATAAATGGGTATAGTGGTTTCGGATTGGAGTTTCACCAATAGTTAAAAGTCACTTGAAATCTCGAAACATGTATAATTTAATTTCCTTTTACAACTAGGCAGATTCATTATAGGGTAACTTTCATATATAGCAAACAAAAAATTCATATTTGTATGCTATATAGCAAACTTTGCATAATTGCGCTCCATTGCAAACATAAAACTGTATAATTTGTTATACATATACAATTGTATAATTCGCTGGCCTAAATTATATAATTCGCTGGCCTATTTCGCTGCAATTGTATAATTTATTTTGCATACAGTTGAATCGAATTAAAATGTATGTATATTGCATTATTTATAAGTGTATAGCAAGAAGATATATGTTTTTCTCGCTTATACAAAAACAGAAACACAATATATACAACTGTTGTATAAAGCTAGAGAAAATTTATTTCACTGCAATTGTATAATTCGCAATTGTATAATTCGTTGACCTTTTTCTCTGCAATATTTTGTAAAATGTTTGTAAATTGTATAATTAAGTGTATAACACGAAGATATACATTTTTACAATTTTCTCTCGCTTTATACAAAATAGAAACATAATTCATACACTTCTGTGTATAAAGCGAGAGAGGCGAGCGAGAATGGAGAGTGGCGAGCGAGATTTTTGGGAGAGAGACGCTGACAAATTTTAGCTAAATAAAACCCTCCATTTAATTTAGGTAGTTTGCTTTATATTCAATTTTCCCTTCATTATATTAAAAATCCGTGAATAAAGTTTGATTGTAATAATAGTTCTCAACTTTCACTATATAACTACCTAGTTTGATTTCTTTAATTTGTCTGATGGTCTGTTTGACCATATTTACATAATTATTTATTTAAAAATGATGTTTTAAAAAAAAATACTTGCGTTTTACGAAATAATTTTGCGTTTAATTAATAAATTTTCAAAATACAAAAAGTTTGTTTTTAAGTACTTATATTTCTTTAAAATCCTTTCGGGGAAAAGGTTCCTTTTTTATCTTTTGAAAAACAATTCTTGTTATTCATAAAAATATACACTTTTAACCTCATAAAAAATTTAACCATCCAAAAATAAAATATTCAACATCTACCATTCTACTTTATTCCTTTTATAAAAATAAAATAAATTGATAGCACTTTATTCCTAATCATCAACCCATCATCTACAATTATTCCCATTTTTTTTTCCAATTTCAAAGTTAGATTGATTAGCGGGTCCCGCTTAATTTAATTTAAAATACAAAATCAATAGAAAATCCAATTTACCCTAAGATAGGAACTTATACCATAACTTTAAACTTTAGGGAAAATATACACCTTAACTTGTATATACACTTGATAACTCATTGGAAACTACATGCTAGCTCTCTAAGCTTCTAGAGTATGTGTGATACATTCTTCTTCTAGGTTCCTTCTTTCATAATCAGAGCTCGGAAAAAGAAGAGATTTACTAAAGGAAAATCTAGCTATATTACTATTTTTTTGTACCAAATTTTGATTGTAAATTAATTGGATATCACACCTTCACGTTGGAGAGGTTCAATCCTTACTATAACTTGTTGTACTGCTGCCTCTCTAATATTATTATTAGTAGTAGAAGAATTGCCACCATTAACAATTTTTTCGCAAGTGTCAATGAGGGAGTGCCTACAAGTAGGGCAAGAAGAGTGTGAATTGAGCCATTTATCAATACATCGAACATGGAATCCATGGTTGCACTTAGGTAGCACTTTGATTTTGTCTCCAACTCCAAACTCTGATAAGCAAATGACACATTCAGAGTCGAGCCCCGGATGTTTCGGTTCAGTAGTACTATATGTTATAACTGGAAATGTCTTGAGCGCTTTTTTCTTGATCCCTCTATTGACTAATTTTGTGGAAGAAGAGTTGTTGTTACTTGTATGATTTGATGATGGATCAGCCAATATTAAGCTAGAGCACTTAAATGCACATTTTATGATGGAATTCAACACAAGTGAACAAATTAAGGCACATACAAGTACAGCCAAAACCATAATAACATTTGCATCAATTGTGTTGACTCTATGACCAAGTGGTGTATCGTGGCTGATTCCGGCTGCTGGTGGCGGCGACATGGTGGCTCCCCGGAGTAATCTCCTTGAATAGTCCATGAATTTTTGAATTTTTTTGGGTAATTTTGTATGTGTTTTTTCTTTGTATTCTTGTTGGATGAATTATTGAAGTCTTCTTGGAGGTGGGGTTTATATATAGTACTACAAATTTTTATAAGGGTGTTCAGGTGTAAAAGTGTAGATCAACTTTTTGACTAGTAATAATGGAAGTGTACCAGGATGGCAGTGAGACTTTTTTTGTTTTTATTATTTACTTTAGTAGAAAGAAAATTATGTTAGATTATAATACGTGATTTAAATTTAATAAGAACTTTAATGCGAACTTCGTAAATATTGTTATTTCACTTTAGGTTTTAATGAATAATTCCAAGTTCTAAGGCATGTTTTTATTATAAATAGATTTGATACTGATTTAATAGGGACTCTAATTCGAATTAATATATGTTCGTTTTCAGTTTGGATACTCCACTAAAACACTTTGATTTTGTAAAAAGATAATGGTTTGCCCACTCAAGAACGGGACCCCATTTCATTGCCGACTGCCGACTAGGCTGCCACGTAAATATGACCATTTAATAATTAAACTGACACTCGATAAGGGAAACTTTTATTTGATCTTATTATATTGATGTAACAAAATATTATTATTGAGATAATATAATATGAAACAAACAACATGAAAAGATCGATATTGATAAAAAAGTATATATACTTATAGTGAAAGTACATATAACTCTCCTGTTGGACCAAATGTTATCTGGTGTCTACATAATGATATTTTGGTTGTAGTAGTTTCTTTTAATTAAATCATTTTGCTTTAATAATACTATGATTAGCTGTAGTAATTTCTTTTTGAAGACTTGCAAATAGAGTAAACAAAGGTTGTTATTATCATAATGAGACATATTTTTAAAACTGTATATTTGTTGTTACTAACCAAGTAAAAAATTTAACGTTTCATCGATTTTACTAATGGTTATACATTTTTGTATCTCATAAAGTACCCTATCCACTTGCAGGCAAGAGTACACTTGTAAAAGTACTATGCCTATGTTTGATATTATTATCTAACTTTAAAAAAGTTATACAATGAATCTAGTACATGGATTTTATCAATAGAAAAGACAATCTCGGAGTTATCATTTCAAGAGTTCGATTAAATTTAATTTGAAATTATTACATATTTGTATATTATTAATTTGAAATTCAGTAATTTCAAAATTTAAAAAGGACAATTACAAAAAAGTTGTAGTGAAAAGCACTAGAATTGGAGCTTATAAAAAAGAACATATGATTGATAGTGATATGATAATGTTCAAATAATACCGTCTCTTGATTAATGTAAAGGGGCAATTGGTATGGATAAGTTTTTTCACTTTTTCTAAGAAATTCTTTTTCTAGGTGGATAAGAATTATATGTTTGTCAACTAGAAAGATTCTTTAATTAGAAATATTATTATTATTATTATTTTGTTTGAGAAAAATATACAAATCTATTTAGGATTGAAAAATGAGGTACTTTCAAATGTAACAGCAAGTTTTAGAGGATAATAACAAAAAAGAGTGATTTGTATAAAAGAGGTGTGGAATCAAACTCATTAAGAGTTATTGTGGTTATGCATTCTAGGTGTGGAGCCAAATAAAAGTGGAAATGCCACTTTACTTAATTGTTTTACAAATGCATTATATATAATAAGGCGAGGATCATAATATTCTACGCATTCTATCTTAAATTATTTATCGTAATTTTTAAAAATAATTTATAAATTGAGAAGAGGATTTTGAGTATGTTGCATTACATCTAGTTGTGTGATTGGAATGTTGCTGACTGTTTAATCCTTTTATCAAATTATTACAATTAAAATATTTTCAATTCCTCTACTTTAATTATTAGTTTAAGTTAGTAGCACTCGTTGCATTGTGCTTGTTTAGTGCAATTTTATATTTTTTTTATGTGATTTTACAAATTATTGTTAAAAAAATAGCGATTGTGAATTTCTTCAAACATTAAAAAAAAAAAAAAAGCATCAGTTGCACTATATATGGAACTAAGTTTAGTTTCAGAACATTATACTTATTGTTTGCTGGCGTGAAGAAGACAACGTCGGGTCGGTTTATGTTGGTGGTATTGGGTCTCTGTGGAGAATTGGGTCGTCGAAAAGGCCCATTTTTTGGTCTTTTCAATAAGGGGTTAGAACTAGGTGATCACATTTGCAATTCAATATGGATTGCAATTATAGCCATTGAACACAAGAATTCTCAACCAAGTTGAGCTTAATTGGTAATTTGGCTAAAAAATAAATAAGACAAATTAAAATTTAAATACAAACTAATTAATTAGAAATTATAACTATAACTTAAAGTAGGAAAAAACTAAAATGTAAAATCATTTTGAAATATTTATAAAATAACGTGATTGTACAAAATATATATATTTATTATTTAAAATTATAAAAATGACAAAGTCTTTAAAATAAACTTGCAAACTATATATATATATATATATTTTGAAATTTTATAAAACTAATCATTAGAAATATTTGAATTGAAGGAGTTCTTTAAAGATAATTCAGTCGTCATTCCCGAAAAACACAATAAGTGATCCCAAACAGTAATTGCCATTAGTTCTATTCTTAAACATTAGGAACATGTTTGACATTGCCACTCAAAAATTATTTAGCCCATAATATAAGAAAGTCATCCTTTATGAAATACAAAATTAAAGAAATCACAATCTTAGCGTCGGACTGAAATGAAGTAATCTGAAAGATAATCAGCCAAGTATCAGATGTGTAAAATTAAGAAGAACATTAAGATCACAAGAAAATCTCTAAGAAAACTAAACTCCACATTTGAGTCTTGAGGCGTTTTTGCTAGGCCCCAAGGTGAGTCCTAACAGAATCTTTTAAAACACTGGATCTCGAGGGATTAATAATTTTAATTATTTTTCTTTGGTGAGTTTATTTCTCTTCTAGTAATATATATGTTTCTCATATTTCAGTAGAATTTCATAAGAACTCAACAGAAGAACAATGGATATTCAACCATACAATTTCAAAATACATACATAGTAATAGATAGTAGTTTATATTAGATTAAGCGCCACCTGTTTGATACAAAAGTGTTACATTTACCTCATCACTCATTTAAAATTCTGCATTCGTCTTTGCCTAAAAAACTATACATGTTATAAATACATCATGTAGAACAAAGTGTGCATCGAATCAATCCATTCTCATTACAAATAAGACACCTCCTAACTTGTCCTTCATCTTCATCGAAAAATTTCCTGCTGCCATCGCAATTCGAGCAAGGCACGAATCGTACATCCCCACAACCTTCACAGATATAACCAATTGGCCTTAAAGGAATCCCTCTTAACAACTTTGGCAATTCGCCGATTTCGTTCAATTGCTTGATCAATTCAGCACCTCCAATGTATTTCCCTTTAATAAAAACCTGTGGCAATGTATGGTTGTTCTTCTCACCTACAACATTTTGCAATTCCTTCCTATACGCCATGTGCATTGACACGTCTCTTTCATCCACTTTAACACGATAGCTTCCTAATATCATCTTCACTGTGTAACAATCCTCGAAGGTCCTTCGAATTCCACGGATACTCGTGAAGTAAATTACCACACGATCCTCTGTTCCAGCCAATAACAGAGGCTTTGAAGAATGCTTGCTTTGAGGTTTTGGAATCGAGGATCGAGGATTTTCTTTACGAGAATCGAAAATTGAATACAGCTTTTTCACTTTTCCAACCATGGATCCTAAAGGTGAGCAATGAAGCTTTTTAATGGAGCCATTACGTTCGATGGAATGAGGAGAAGGGTAGAGATACAAGGGCTTTTCGGGGAATTCAATCGAGTTTCTCGGGCTGTGTATAGTCCTTGATCTATTGAATTTTGATGATGTCTTTGTTTTCTCGATTTCTTGATATTCAAATTCATTGTCCCTGTGATGATCCATCATAAAATAAAAATTCTCTCTTTACTATTAACAATATTATACCAATAGGGAATTAAGATATCTTGACCGCCGATCTCGTATAGGTAGAAATGAACATCTCTTGACCACTTGGTATATTCAAATCTCGTATAGGTTGAAATTATGATATTTTGACCATATGGTCTTTTCAGATCTTTTGTATGCGTAGAAATATGAAGATTTTTTGACCACCTAGTCTTTTCAGATCTCGTATGTGTAGAAATGAAAATCTCTGACATAAACTAAAAAGAAAAAAAGATGGTAAGTGGCCTACAAAACCAAAAGATATAATATTAAGGAGAATGATACGAAGGTGAGCGATAGAAAGCAATCAATCCTGAAAATAAAATAAAAATATGATATATGATAGAAATTGTTGAGAGATAAATTTAATTTTCTGAAGATCAAATCTGAAGATCAAAATCAGATATGAATGATAAGAAGGTAAAGATAAAAATTTTGATAAAAATGTTTAAGAAGACGAAGGGTGGCGGGGGTAGCTTTCAATGAAGAAGATATATATATAAATAGATAGATAGAGTTTTTATAATATAAGGAAAAATGGTGTTATAAAAAGGTGCAAAAAATGCTTTGGTAATGGGAAAAGAATTTTCGTTTATGAGTCAATGGCACAAAAATTATGTTTTTGTACCTTGAGTTGTATAGGATGGAAAAGAAATAAGATTTAATTTGTGTCACACTTTTATCTCTCTAGAAGCTTCTCTCCTTTAATTTATGGATTATGATTTTCTTAATCCGTTTTATAGGACATCCGATAAAAATGATACTCATTTTAGTTTATCTTTTAGTTTGTAATCTCCGCGTAATAATTCTGTTTGAGTGATATTTGGTCTTTAATCTAATTTATGCTATAAAGTTGGCTCATAAAGGAAACTATTCATTCAATTCTTATAAAGAAACCACTTGTTTCAGTAATCATCAATATGAACCTTTATTCATTCTTCAATAGCCTACCTCACCTCGAAAATTCCATCTCACGCCCAGGGCTGAACGTCTGGTATGTTGCGGGGATTCCATCTCACACCCAAGGCTGAACATCTTGGTGTGTGCAACATAGCATTATAAGCTTGAATTAACTTGGCCCTTAACAATATAAAGAAAATTAATATCTGACTTTTAGTCCATTTGTGATACACAACCCAACTAGTGTCAACTTCACATTAAGCTTAGGTGTGTTTGAGTAGATACACAATCCAACTAATGCCAACTTCACATTAATCTTTTGAGTAGGTTGTTGAACTTGTATATAATTGAATGAGTAGACACACATTTCCTTCATGGTATCCTATATGACAAATTGCGGTCTACATCTATTATGTCACGTAGGTCTATTTAATTTGTGAAACAAGCATGTAGTATCTGGTTATTTAATTTGTGTGTTGGATGGCTTCTGGGACAACTTGCAGACACCTCAACGGTTTTATAAGTTAGATGTTAAGATCTCCTAAAGATGTGTTTTTGATGAATTTTATTTTTTACGCGTTCTTCAATCATTTCTTCATCTAAGTTTCCCAGATGGTGTGACTTGTTTCATGCTGCAAGTTAATAAGTTTAACTATTAGCATCTCTTCCTTCTGAGCTGCAATTGCAAGTTGTTGTATGGTACTACTTGGAGTCATGTACTGTTTGTACTTCAGTACATTTTCCGAGGAAACAAAAGGTAAAGAAAGAACATTTTCCTAAATCATAATAAAATTTTGATATTCAGTTCCAATGAAGAGGTACAATCCAGAAAACAAAGTGTTCATGGTTTAGCATCACATAAATCTGAATGAGGATCAATGTCGAAAAAATGCCAACTTGAACCATGGAAGGCACGAAATTGATCGTCTGAAAAGGGATCAATGGAACGCTCTTTTACAAACTGCCTGAATGCTACAATCTGCTTCCTAGAATCAATGGGAAGCTCATTTACAAACTGCCTGATTGCTATGATATGCTTCCTAGAATCAGCAAGTCTAAGGTTTTTGCACTCTGACACGTGTTGCTCATACGCCTCAAAACTATTTCCAAACAGTATCATATTACCCAATAGATCATGCCTCCAATTTGCCTCTAGAAGATTCTCATATAGTTCAGCATCACAATGTGGCATGAAGAACATCGTAGGTCTTAAAGCTTGCCGTCTACCCTGTTCATTGACTGTTAGGACAGAACAACCGAGAGCTGTCAGCACCCTAGATTCTGCCAGAGAGATCACTGGATCAAATACCTCTACCTCCCCAATCCAACTAAACATTCTTTTCATTAAGATTGCAAGACTAAGCTGTAATCTAGGAGGCTCATATGATTCTATGCTACCAATTCCATATATTACCATCTGCATCTTTCCTTCTGAGCCCACAGCTTTTAGAAACCTATCAAATATTTCAGGGGTTTCTAACTGATCCAAAAATGTCAACCAGAAGGAAGAGCTCTCGAGTTTCCTCATGCAGGTTTGTATTTTTTGCATCAATTTAGATTCTCTCTCAGGATTGGTCTCAATATCTGCTGGAGTCCACACTTGTTCTTGTTTTTGCCGTTCGTGAATGATAACTTTATGAAAAATTCTTTTCTGTTTTCCACGACGAGGCAATACAACAGTCCAATCTTCAGCTGGGTTAGGCTTGTCAAGACCTGGTGTCTTTGCCGATGAAGCCATTCCTCTATAGCTACTTGAGAAAGACACTGAGTATGTTTATAATATGTAGTTAGTCAAGGACCTTAGAGGAAAATATACTATTAAGAGTGTGAATATTAGATTCTAATTTGAAATTTCCAAAGGCCAGTTAGACAATTAAAAATCACTTCACTTGATTAATGACGTTTTATTCTGAAGCTTTTAGCAGACAAAAAAAAAGATACAAATCACTACTCAACACGCATACAGAAAGTGCTACTTTTTGAGGTTTTCAAGACTTTTTTCATACTGAATTAAGAGTGATTGCTGCCCTATGATTGTCTTTTGAGCTTTTAGGAGAAAATGAATACAGGTTCTAGAGAAAGCTGTAAGATGATCTTTTTCAAGGTCATAACAATATGAAAAGAGTGTAGACATAACAAACATTAACAGAAATATAAGCACAGAGTTAACACATATTACAGTTTTAGTATTTACTATTACTGTATCCTGGCACACAATGTCTCAACTGCTGTAGCACATTGGATATACACATATTAAGTCAGTGTTGCATAAGAGTCATAAGTTTTGGTACTTGATAGAACAATAACAAAGCAAATCTTGAAGATTTCTCCTTGATAAGTACATTTCTTTTCATGCCAAGTTAAACACTCAACGCAAAGATAATAATATAGATATTGAGGCAACAATCCACAAAAAGAAGAAGGAAATGATCACCAGAAAACTTGATCAAATCGAAGGGTATTTTCCCTGTTCAATCCCCAATTAGTTGGTGTCCGCTAATGAAGTCCAACACCATTCGGGAACATTCTATTCCTATACTGCATAAAGTTTATCTCTTATAGAGAATAGGGGTTCTAAAAACCTCACACTTATCACACCCCCTAACTTTGCAGAATTCAATTCACCCAAAAGGGCTTGTATTCTTTAGACAGAGACAAGAGCTCACTAAACTAAAATAGGGCGCCAACAACAGAAACCCCTTCTATTTTACTAAGCTCCTCTCAGGTACATGGCTTACAGAATTTGACCCAACATCAACATTCATGGAAAACAATCTGCGCTTACAAGTCACTTGAAACTCTATCCTTTACTTTACCCCGTGTAAACATACATATTCTAGATACCCTTCTATTATGACTTCTCTAATTCCTCCTCGCCAACTTACAACCCCATATAGTGCTCATACACCACGGCTTTATATGGTATTTTCCTTCCATTTACAGCTATTCAACAACACGTAAATGTATAAAAAGATCATAAACAGCTGAAATTCCGCAGCCTTAACAATTCCTGATTCGAATTTATGCTAAAACCCTAGCTTAAATCTTCAAAAAAAAAAAAAAAAAGTTACCTTCTTTCTTGACCTTCTCGTTTAAGTTCTTAATGTAAATAGTTTGATTCGGTGGTATGTCTCCCGTAAGCATCATTACCGAGCAGAGCAGAGCAACTTTTCACTATCTGTATATTCACTGTGATTTCTGAATCTGCGCCACAAAATTCGAAGAGTTTGGAGCTACGAGAATGACGAACACAAAGTGGGGTATGGGTTTATAGGTCGGTGGGCTTAAATTGACAACCGGCCCATAAAAAGATGTGATCAAGGCCCAAGAGGGTGCTTCAACCCATGTTGCAAACTTGCAATACATTTAGGTTTCATTTGTTTCCTTCCTTTCTATTAAGATTAGATGTTTGAATCTCAATACAAATTTAAAAATTTATATTATGATCTATGTATTTTAATTTGAATATCAAGACGTAATTTCTAAAACTGAACATTAAATAATTAATGATGTTTGTTTTTAATATCTTAATGTGCATGTTAAATTGAATATTATATTAATAAAAATATTATAAAAAATTTTATTTCAACAAAATATATCACTTTGATAAAAAAAAAGTTTTAAAAGTTTTAATAATCATGACTTGAGTACTATTTTCTCATTGAAACACTTTGATGAACAACAATACACCAAAAGTATTATTGCAATTAGTGTTTTTGACACATGTCAATACAAGAAAATTATTAATAAAAAAAATACTTAAAAGGATTAATGAAAACTTACAAGTTCACGAGAGAAAAAATGGTGTTTGATTGGAAAGGGAGAGAGATAAAGTTTTTAGTTATGAGTAGATAAACGATCAATTTATTATTTGATAACTTATTAAATAAGTCTGAATGTTGTCAAGAGCTACCAACAAATTTAACTTTTTCAGACCACTCCAGACTCATTAAGAGATTTTTTTAAAAATAAAATAAATGGACTGAATCTGAATTGTTCGGATTCAGACCTAAAAACCAAACATACTTAATGTGTTGAATCTGAATTATTAATATTCATGCATCTATTAAGTACAAACAAATAGGTCTTATATAGTATTTGTATTATAAGTAATGATTAATGTAGTTTTTAACTTGTTATAATAAACTAATACACTATTTAATTTAAACACTATTGTATTAAATTGAAAGGTAGTCTTGATAAGCTTGTTTAATTGAAGCTATTGTTATGATGTTCTTTCCCTGTTCAAGAGAAAGTTCAAATAGAGTATAGAAAAATATGAAGATGTGAGACGATATAAATTCAAATGATTAAAGGAATCTCTATATATATATATATAAATCTGGATATGAAAGTGCTGAGGTGATATGATAAATTGGCGTAATGAGTTTAACTCATTGCAGCTCTTCTCCAAATTTAATGAATGAGACATCAGAGCAAAAAAAGATGATTTTGTTTCTTCTCTTTTAAAATGATATAGAAAGGATATTGTCGAAGTACTTACATAAAAGTGTGTTGAGAAGCCTATGACACATTATGCTTTTACTCTTTGGTTTGTGAACTATCTCCAGATGTGGAAGTTCAATTATCCATTATTGATAGACTATTTGCATTAATGTCTTAGTGAACGTTATTGTTGTAATCCTTCATTCTTGAATTGTAGGTGTTATGATATGCTACTAAAAGTAAAATCGTTGTGTATATCCAATGTGCTACAGCAGTTGAGACATTGTGTGCCAGGATACAGTAATAGTAAATACTAAAACTGTAATATGTGTTAACTCTGTGCTTATATTTCTGTTAATGTTTGTTATGTCTACACTCTTTTCATATTGTTATAACCTTGAAAAAGATCATCTTACAGCTTTCTCTAGAACCTGTATTCATTTTCTCCTAAAAGCTCAAAAGACAATCATAGGGCAGCAATCACTCTTAATTCAGTATGAAAAAAGTCTTGAAATGTCTTGAAAACCTCAAAAAATAGCACTTTCTGTATGCGTGTTGAGTAGTGATTTGTATCTTTTTTTTTTGTCTGCTAAAAGCTTCAGAATAAAACGTCATTAATCAAGTGAAGTGATTTTTAATTGTCTAACTGGCCTTTGGAAATTTCAAATTAGAATCTAATATTCACACTCTTAATAGTATATTTTCCTCTAAGATCCTTGACTAACTACATATTATAAACATACTCAGTTTCTTTCTCAAGTAGCTATAGAGGAAAACTTTACATCTAATCGTTCTTTTATGCTTATTTGTAATTTTATAAATTATATTCTTAGTATAATTTTTCGGCAATGTATAACTTGGATTACTATTAATAGTTAGTATTCGTGACTATATAGTTAGCCAACACTATTATAAATCATTATCCACAATTATTATCACTTGTCCTCCTCATGACCCAATCATCACATGTTTTAATTATTTTTATTGTACAATATTAGATTATTTTAATATTTGTATTAATGACTTTTTAATAATTAAATTTTAAATAAAGAAAAGTTTAAAAATCTTAATTAGTTAAATTTCATACTTATTATTATTATTATTATCATTATTATTATTATTATTATTATTATTATCATCATTATGCTTAGGTTTAGATATCCAATTATTTTTGGGACAACTTATATTGAAAAAAAATATAAAATTTAAAAATAACATAAAAGAGAACAAAAGAGAGAATTAACAACGAAAAAAGATTCAAAAAAATGACACATACACAATTCCTATTTCTTTTAATTTTATTTGGCCTAAACACAAAATATTAAAAAATATTTTTCACATTTTAAATAAATATTACATTTAACATAATAAATTCCTAAAAAAAAAAAGTCACATTAATTAAGAGGTAATATGACTTTGAACTTTTGTAACATAATAAGAGTAATATTTGTACATTATTACACTAATAAAGTACATTAATTATAGAAAATGAAAAACAAACAAATTAGAGTTATTGAGACAAATATTTTATTATAAGTAAATGGATAGGTAGGAAAGCAACTAAATTTTTTTAAAATTATAAATTAATCATAATTTTGAAATAACTGTAGAACTCCGGAAAAATAACAAACATGAAAATATAAAGACTTATTAATAAACAACTTGAAATATTCTAAGAAAAACAACAAAAATGAAAAATTTAAGAATTGTAATTTTACATATTAATAAATAATTTATTTTTGATAAAACCATGTGTATTTTAAAAATAATAAATTAACTTTACATTTTTATGATTTGTCATTTTTGTTAATAAAAATTGTTTCACCGGAATATGAAAGTATATGTTCACATATTTTTTTAAGTAGCATATCGATTTCTACTTCTATGTTTTAAAATATTATAAGTCACAAACACAATAAACTAATATCATCAATAAAAAAAGTGAGAGATGAATTTACCTAAACAAATAATTATTTTGAAGAGTGTTATCATTATATATAGTTAAATTATCTATAAATCATATAGAGGTCTAAGGAGAATAAATTAGATGTTTTTTTTAAAAAAACTCAGATTTCTATCTTCATGAACACAAACAAATAATATTAATATATGATTCAACAAAGAAAGAGTTGTAATTATATTAGACATATCAAATTATTTTTCCTTGTAAACTCAAATTATGCAAGAATGTCTAACCATTTTCATTATAGATATATCTTCTATAATCGGCAAATCTGATTAAATAAGTTAAAAAATTATCTACCAAAATAAAAAAAAGATAAAGAATAAGGAGAAAATTACATTTAAACACATATAATCATTTTTAACAAAACATAAATAATTCAAAAAGAAATAATATAATAGATACATTACTTCTTAAGGACCTAAAAAATAAAGAATAATCACTATATAGCTCAAAATCCATTAATCTCCATCTCTTAATGTTTTCATTTCATCCTATATATAAGAGTCAAAAAAAATAATAACAAATAAATTATTAGTCCTAAAATGAATCTCAAAGTTAACAAATTAAAATATTACATCTCATAAAGGATAAGAAAAAATTACATTTAATCATAAATTCTGCTACATAATCATTTTGGACAAATAATCAATATATATAACTCAAAATTCATTAATCTTCATTGCTTGATGTTATCATTTCATCCTATATACAAGAGTCAAGAAAAATAATAACAAATACATTATTAGTCATAAAATAAATCTCAAAGATAACAAAACAAAATAATTTATCTAGAAGAAATAAAAATATGATGACATATTAGCCTTACTTGCTAATTAAAAGTAATATATGAAATAATATTTAAAAAAAACAATGCACCTCAAAGCTTACAAATATTGTAACATTCCTTCCACTAATTCTCTACCCAAAGATGACTACAAATAACACACAATTTTAGTGTAATTTTATAGTGTTGATGTAACCTTTCACATTAAATAATTAGAAGCTATGAATATGAAAGGTTTAAGAGGTTATGAATATGAAAGGTTTGAGGGTTATGAATATTATTAATACTAATTTAAGAATAGAATTTATATAATTAAAGAGGTATAAATTTATAAAAAAAATAATTAAAAAAATAAAGAAAAAATATCAAGTAAAAGAAGAAAAATAAGAAAAAATGAATGGAGGTCATAGAGAGGTGCCACATCACCTCCTCTATGATCCTCATTTATATTTATATATAGATGTGAAGCAGTAATAGGCCTCCGTATTATAAATTTAAAAAATTACGCAGTTAGATAAATTTATATTATTAAATTATTTATCATAGTTGTAATTTTCTAACCTCTTGTGACTAATATTTTATATTAATTACGTGAGCTGACTTTGTGTTTCTATACTAGTCATGTTTGTATACGTATAATTCGTCATATTTGTATAATTTGTAGCTAACAATTTTTTATTTAATTTATATTTGTAAACGATTGTTTATATTTGTATATGATGATGATTTCCTTTGGGTTTTTAGTTTTGTCATCATATACATTCAATCTTTTTTATATAACTTTTTAAAGTTTGTATAAACGTATAGTTTTGAATTTTGTATAATATGATTTATATAATATATTTTGTACAATTGTTTAAAGTTGTATGTTTATGTTTGTATCTATTCGTTATTTCGAGTTTTATTATATTTCTATAATTTCAAACTTCATATGTATTACTCAATTATAAAAAAAAAAGTGTGAATTATACAAACGTACCTGCGAATTATATAAACGAGATGCGAATTATACAAATTATTTTCCTCTTTGCTCGTCTCTCTCCTTCCTCTCTCAATCTCTATTGCCAGAATATACAAATATATATGTATAATATACAATTATCTAACTGATATATCACTCTCTGCCCTCTCTCATCCCTCTCTCATTCTCGTTTGTCGCACTCCTCCATATAACATATAACTATGAATTGTAACTAGCACACTATAGATATGAAGTGCAATTAGGTTGTTTTTGAGAGTGTATAGGCGAAAGTTCCTCAATATGGAAAATTATGGGGTTAGGCAAACTTATACTACTTAATACTCATCGTAGCTATAGTTGCTATAATTACCATTCGCGACTAACATTATACATTAGTTACGTGAGTTGACTTCGAGTTTCTATATTAGTCACGTTTGTACTTGTATAATTCAACATATTTGTATAATTCACAACTAACAATTCCTTGTTTGTTTTGTATTTATATACGATTGTTTATATTTTGTATATAACAATGATTTCGTTTGTTTTTTTAGTTTTGTCATCATATACATTCAATCTTTTTTTGTATAACTTTTTGAAGTTCGTATAAACGTATGGTTTTTGAATTTTGTATAATATAATTTATATAATGTAATTTGTATAATTATCTAAAGTCATATATTGTGTTTTGTATCAATTCGTTATTTCTAGTTTTATTTTATTTCTATAATTTCCGACTTTATATTACTCAATTATACAAAACAAATTATAAATTATACAAATGTGCCTATGAATTAAACAAACAAGATGGGATTTATACAAGTTATTTCCTATATGCTCGTCTCTCTCCCCCCCTCTCGATCTCTCTCTTGTCAAAATATACAATTATCTAACCGATATACATACACAATTCACCTCTCTCACACTCTCTGTCCTCTCTTGCTCGCCTCTCTCCTTCCTCTTCCACTCTCGCTCGCACTTTTCACCATATAACATGTAGCTACAAATTGTAATTAGCAAACTATAACTATAAAGTGTAATTAGGCTATTTTTGAGTGACTATACGTGAAAGTTCCTCTTATAAATGTTGGTACAATTTTGATCCACCCTCAAACTATATGTGAAAGTTTCTTTTACATAAAAATTATATATGGTGATTATTTGAAAAAAAGAAAGAAAGGATTTGTATTATGAAATACGAAAATAAAACTTAAATAGAAATGATAATATAAAATTGAAAAAAGAATTTTTTAGAGTGCAAATAGAGCATTGAATTGGTGTTATTTATATAAAATTAGGAAACAATATATTTAGAGGATAGAATAGTTTAAAAAGTAAAATAGAGAATAAACTCGGAGATGTGTTACGCTGATTCTGCTATGGATACAAGCCCAATTCAAAACCTTACTTTGAAGCCCACATCTAGTAGTGGGCTAAGAATAAGATGTATTTAAATTTGATTTGATTGTTTAAAGTTTTGACTATTAAACTTATTATATAAGATTAAGAATTAAATTTATTTTAAAGTTTGATTTGATATTTACTGTATCATAATTTGATAATGGTATAATTTGTTCAATTTTGATTTATACATATTCGTATAATATATTTCTACACATAAAATATCAACATAATAAAATTAAAATATTTTCTAAAAAGATCAATATCATTAGTAGAATAATAAAATCACTTAATTGTATATGTTTTTAATTATATTTATAGAAATTAAATATTTTTTAAATTAATTAACGCTATTTTAAAAAAATACTTTATTAAAAGTATTCCTAAATTCAAATATTAAAAGAATTGTGAATTAATATTGTTTTGAGTTGGTTTCGGGTTTTATTTTTCTTTTTCTTTCTGTTTACTATAGAAAATTGGGACTCACGGCTCCCCATCTCGCTGACAGTTTCGAAACCCTAACTTCTCCATGAATTCTTAGCTCCGAAGCTTCAAATTCAGCGATGGAGGGTGATTATTCAATCCCAGACCACAAGCTATGTGGTTTCTTTCTTACAGCCGTTGAAATTTCGTCTCCGCCGCACTCCTCCGAGCTCCATAGCACCCTCCCTTTAAATTCACAGTGCTACATCGCCGGAGACGGTTCTAATATCCACTTTGTAACGGATAACGACGTTGAATTGTGTCCCATTGGTTCTCATACGGAAGAGGACCGGAATGATGTTGTTCCGATGAAGAAGCGGAGCAGAATTGGAATGGTGAATGGTAGTATAAGCGTGGTGCATCAGTTGCACAAACTTGTAATGCAAAAATGCTTGAAGATTGTTGCTAGGGTTCTCGAGGTTGTGGAGCGTGGCCATGATGAAGAAGTTAGGGCTGTTGTTCTTGTGGATGTGTACTTGCCTTTAGCTTTGTGGTCCGGTTGGCAGTTCCCCAAGTCTGGCCCTGTTGCTGCAGCACTTTTCCGGCATATCAGGTAGTCATATCAAGTATAAATTGTTAAAAGTTCGAAAATATGAACTGAAAAAAATGAATTTGATTGGGATCTTAGAAAAAGTTAAAATCAATAAGAATGCAGTTAACCCCTGTAATCCATGAAAGTCTGTTAATTACTTTTTATCAATAATTGCTCGAGCATTCTGTGTGCTTACCTGACACTGGGACTGCTCAGCTTAGTAGTCCAGGTGCTGTGCAAGTGTGCAAGCTCTGAAAACACTAAATCCATTTCATATTTGTATATTGAGATTTTATGAATATTACCTACTTAGATTGTGATTATTCTATGTTTTTATCTTAACCAGCATACATTTGTGAAATCAATTAGTACAACCAACCTGTAGTGGTGGCAATGGTGGGAGAAATCAAGTATAGAATGGAAATAGTCGTGGTGCATCAAGTTAGGCAGGACACTAAAGTTATATTCTATGTATGTTTAGTATAGTGGAAGGAACTGTCCAGCTCTCTTGCTAGTCAAGCTACTGATAAGATCATTTTAGTAATTAGTGAACAATGATGGATGATTAATTTAGGGATGCCAATGACTCAATAGGAGCAACATTGTATTAGAATCGGGGTTGTAGATTAATAGTATATTAAGTGCTAAAAGTTTTTCTTCCCCTTTTCTTTTTGGGTGATAATTATTCTGACAAAACAAAGAGACAAAACTTTCCTTTGCATCTCTCCTTTGATTTAGTTGAAGTCATTGTGACATGAATATGCAATAAATTTTTTAGAAAGTGCAATTCCAATGAAGATGGAATCAGATATTCTTCTATGGAGTTTAGGTTGTCGAATTAGCAGTTGAAATAAATATTAATTATCTAATATAATAACACCATCACACCAAGTGACCTGATGAGCAGTTCTTGAATCTATAAAGTATTAACAGTGGTTCGTAGAATTTCTAGTTGAGTTGGAGCTTTAGAAAATTGTGTTGCATTTAATTGTCTATGCAGCTAATGCTGATTTATGTCCTAAATATTTAATGCAGCTGTGCAGCTGATTCTAATGAAATGTCCCTAATTTTTCTTTGCAGTTGTGACTGGGATGCTTGGAGTTCTATGCTTCAGTCTGCTAAACTTGGTGTTGAAAAGGATTTTAGTATTTGGAATCTGTCCGACTGTCATGTTCTAGGATGCAAACTGCATTGCAGTGCATCTGACCCTTCCAAGAAAAAGCTCTTTGAGCTCCATGAAATTTTTAAGAGCTTACCTAGTGTAGAAAAGAGGGGAAATCCTGATTCTTTAAGAGTGAATCCCCTTGATACTAGTAGATCGGGTATCTGGGTGATAACAGATGACATTTTGATCAGTATTCTTTCTTCACTTTGTCCTGCTGATCTACTCAGGGTTTCTGCAACATGTCGACATTTAAAATTTCTTGCTGCATCAATCATGCCATGTTTGAAGCTGAAATTGTTTGCTCATCAGCAGGCTGCAGTTGACTGGATGTTACAGCGTGAGCGTAGTGTTGAATTACTTAAGCACCCACTGTACATGGATTTTGTCACTGAAGATGGATTTGCTTTTTATATAAATGCTGTTTCTGGTCAAATAACCACAGGGCATGCTCCTACTATCAAGGATTTCCATGGGGGAATGTTCTGTGATGAGCCTGGCTTAGGTAAAACTATTACTGCTCTTTCTCTCATTTTGAAGACTCAGGGAACACTGGCAGAGCCACCAGATGGTGCACTAGTCATCTGGTGTATGCATAATGCTCATCGGAGGTGTGGTTATTATGAGCTTAGTAGTGAAGATACAATCAATTCTGGTGTTTTATCATCTAATAGAGCTACTGGACACAATGGCCGAAGAGGACAATTATCTTTAGAGAAATTAACCCCAGAGAAAAGCTTGAACAGCTTCTCCACATCACTTGGATCCATGGTTGTTAATTCAGCTGATCATGTAGCAATTTCAGAAATCAGTTCATCTACAGTCACACAGTCTACTCCAAGAAGGTCTACTGCGAGGTGTACTAGTAGCTATAGCCAGATAAAAAGAGATCTTATGTATGAATATGAAGGAACATCTTCTTTTCCTGAAGAGAGAAATTCTAGGAAAAACTCAAAAAAAAGAAAGCTTGCTTCCAACAACCAGCGAATAAGCTCAGCATGTGAGAAATCTGGTTATTCACATAAATTATCTCGTAGTAGTAAGAGGTTTCATGAGCCTTCTGCAGAGAACTATGAGCTCAAGGAAACTTGGATCCAGTGTGATGCTTGTCACAAATGGCGGAGGCTTGCAGATGCCGGTGCAGCAGATACTATATCCGCATGGTTCTGCAGTATGAATACTGATCCATTATATCAGAGTTGTAGTGTTGCAGAAGTCTCTTGGGATCATAAGCAACATATCACTTGCCTTCTAGGATTTCGTAGTAAAGAAACTCCTGGGGGACTGGAAGAAAATATATCATTTTTTACCGGTGTGCTGAAGGATGAATATTCAATTATGGATTCAGAAGCAAAGAAGGCTATAATTTGGTTAGCTAAGCTGTCACCACAGAAGCTGTTAGAGATGGAAACAACTGGGTTGGTGCAACCTATTGTACAGACTTCCATAGGAGTTCCCCATGGTCATCATAAAATATTTCAAGCCTTTGGTCTTGTCAAGAGGGTTGCAAAGGGTACAACTATGTGGTACTATCCTAGAGGTCTTATGAACCTGGTCTTTGATTTGGATGCCCTAAGAGTAGCTCTGTGTAAACCTCTGGATTCATTTAGATTGTATTTGTCTCGGGCTACTTTAGTTGTCGTCCCTTCAAATCTAGTTGATCATTGGAGAGGTCAGATTGAGAGGCATGTAAGACAAGGGCAGTTGAGGGTTTTTGTCTGGACTGATCAGAAACGGCCCTCTGCACATAGTCTTGCTTGGGATTATGACGTGGTTATAACTACATTCAGTCGCCTAAGTGCTGAGTGGGGCCCAAAAAAGAGAAGTGTCCTGATGCAAGTTCATTGGCTGAGAATTATGTTAGATGAAGGTCATACCCTTGGTTCAAGTTTAACTTTGACCAACAAACTGCAAATGGCTGTTTCTTTGCGTGCTACCAATCGCTGGTTATTAACTGGAACACCAACTCCAAACACCCCCAGTAGCCAGCTTTCTCATCTGCAACCCTTGCTTAAGTTTCTCCATGATGAAACTTATGGACAGAATCAGAAAGCCTGGGAAGCTGGTATTCTCAAGCCATTCGAAGCAGAGATGGAAGAGGGTCGGTCACGTTTGCTACAGTTACTTCACAGGTGCATGATCAGTGCCAGGAAAAAAGATTTGCAGAATATTCCTCCTTGCATCAAGAAAGTAACACTCTTAAATTTTACTGAAGAACATGCAAGAACTTATAATGAATTGGTAGAAACCGTGCGGAGAAACATACTAATGGCAGACTGGAATGATCCTTCTCATGTTGAGAGTTTACTGAACCCTAAACAATGGAAATTCCGAAGTACAACCATCAGAAATGTAAGACTTTCGTGCTGTGTAGCAGGACATATCAGAGTAACAGAGGCAGGTGATGATATTCAAGAAACTATGGATATCTTAGTTGAGGATGGTCTGGATCCCTCTTCAGAGGAGTATGGTCTGATAAAATATCACATTTTATTTGGTGGAAACTGCATGAGGTTAGTCATAGCCTCTGAGATCATATGTGGGCAATGTTTTCGTTTAGACCAAATGCATCATGATTTTGATTTTGTTTTCTAAAAATAATTTATGTAGGTGTAAAGCATGGTGCCGTCTACCAGTGATTACACCTTGTAAACATCTATTATGCCTTGACTGTGTTTCTTTAGATAGCGAGAAGTGTACAATTTCTGGCTGTGGTAACTTGTATGAGATGCAAAGTCCTGAAACACTGGCCCGTCCTGAAAATCCAAATCCAAAGTGGCCCGTTCCAAAGGATCTGATTGAGTTGCAACCATCTTATAAACAGGTAGGTCTAATCCTCAAGGACATACATATTGGGCAAGACCTAGTTTATAGTTCATTTTTTTTATCCCGTAACAAACTACTTACTAATATTTGATTATTCTTATGAAGGATGACTGGAATCCCGATTGGCAATCAACATCTAGCAGTAAAGTTGCTTATCTTGTTGGTAGATTAAAGGAAATAAAGGAAGCTAATAGGATGATTATTATCTCTAACGAGGACAAAATTGTTGAGACTAGTGTATCTCATGTCCATACTAGGATAAACAATTTCAGCATGTTTTCATCGCAGCAGTATTTGGTTGGGCCAGCAAATGATTTCTGCAATATAAATCCACAGAAAGTTATCATATTTTCTCAGTTTCTGGAGCACATACATGTAATTGAACAGCAGGTAATGGTACTTCATTGTGAGCATTTCTGTTCAATATTTTAATTATCATTTGATGGTTTGATCACTCCATGTTCTCCTGGCAGTTAGCAATTGCTGGTATCAGTTTTGCCAGTTTGTATAGTCCAATGCCTTCCATTAGCAAGGTATGACTGTTTAACCATTCTGATTTTTATGATTATCTTTCTAACAAACTTTGTTGGATGGTCGCTGTGGTATTTTCGGAATTATTAAGTTATACTTGCATGATTCAGGTGAAAGCACTGTTAACATTTCAGCATGATGTTGACTGCATGGCTCTTTTAATGGACGGAAGTGCAGCTTTAGGTCTTGATCTGAGCTTTGTGACACATGTTTATTTAATGGAGCCAATTTGGGACAAAAGGTAATAGATATGTTTAGTTTACTGTGTGATTATGCATACCTTATGAATGTAGGCTTTGTGTTTGTTTCCTTGTAATGCCTTGGGAAAAAGCCCATGGTTATCTGGTTGCATAAGTTTAACTTGTCCAAAGACAACCTTCCGGATAATAAACTGGAAAGCTGACCAGCTGACATTTTGGGGAAAAAAATTCCAAGCGGTGAAAAATGCCCAATACTTTCTCCTAGACTTCATTTGACTACTGTTCTCTGAGAATCAAAAAGCTACTTCTGCGGAGTGTCTGCGCAGCTTTCTAACACATTATTGTTTGACTTCTCGTGATACTTATCAGTATGGAGGAACAGGTGATCAGTCGTGCTCATCGGATGGGTGCTACACGTCCTATTCTCGTGGAAACACTGGCGATGAGTGGCACAATTGAGGAGCAAATGATGAAGTTCTTACAGGTATTTCTGTCTCTAATGAATGTTACAGTTATTAGGATTAATCCTCTGACCGGAGATCTGCATTAATTTCATCTCTGCCGAAAAGGATATCATCCTGATTTCTTAGTTCATTTATTGGAAGTTCCATTTTCTTACTTTGATCAACATTTAGGGTGATTATTAAGTGAAATTTTCCCAAATACTTTCCAACTCGAATTTACAGTTTTGGTATAACTATTGCAGGAGGCTGATGAAGGTAGGAGGTTGTTGAAGGAAGAATATGGTAAACTGGGTCATGATGGAGCACGAGCACCACGCACATTACATGATTTCGCTGAAAGCAATTATCTCACTCGCCTTAACTTTGTTCGGACTAGTTCCAAGGCATGAAGGTACAGAAATGTAACCATACGAGTAATTCCAAGTTGAAGTAACTTTACTTCTTTTGTTGGTTCATGCATTATGGGTTTTGTTTTTTGCTGCTATTATGTAATTAGCGTTCGTGCTCTGTGAATCTTCTTCCTTTAGAAAATTCTGTAGCTTTTTGGAACTCGCAGCCATGGCTTATAATTTCAGACCAAAGGGAGATGGATATTTATAATCCCATTACCATTCTTTATATTATTACCTCCATGTTCTGCACAGGGTGTAAGTAGCGCATATAGAAGTTGCAATGAGAGTATGTTGCTTGAGATGGTTTGGTCATGGCTTATGTAAGACTCCAAATACATCCCTTGGTACAAACAATGTTTTGGAAAGCGAGAAGCAGAAAAAAACGACGAGGGCTTGCTTCACTGAAGTGAGTCACATGCTTTTTTCAAATGAAGTGCTATTTAGTATAAAACTAGAAAATATTAAATATGCATAGATAATCTAGGAAATCATCTTCTTTTAGAAAATTTTTAGGCTTTTTGGAACTCGCAGACATGACCTATACATTTCAGACCAAAGGGAGATGGATTTTTATGATCCCATTACCATTCTTATATTATTACCTCCATATTCTGCACAGGGTGTAAGTAGCGCATATAGAGGTTACAATGAGAGTATTTTGATTGAGATAGTTTTTTCATGTCTTATGTAAGACCCAAATACATCCCTTGGTACAATCAGGGTTTTGGAAAGCGAGCGGAAAAAAGCAACGAGGGCTTGCTTCACCAAAGCGTGAAGCGAAGCGCATGCTTTTTTCAAATAAAGTGCTATCTAGTACTCCCTCCGTCCCATTTTATGTGGCAACTGACCCGTCACGGAGTTTAAGAAATAAATGAAGACTTTGAAATGTCTACCGAAGTGCCCTTCAAAAAAGTCCAAAGGTAGACTCACTTTTCTCTCTCCTCATAAATGTATTGGAGTACTATCTTTAAAATTAAGAGGGACCAACAAGGTAAAAGAGGAATTGTACATTTAAATATTTACCATAAGAAAAAGTGACATTCTTTTTGGGACTGACCAAAAAGGAAATGGCGCCACATAAAAGGGATGGAGGGAGTATAAAACTAGAAAATATTAAATACTTATAGATAAATAATCAAGAACTCAAGAAAGGTATCATATTTAGCAAAAATCTTTCAATTCTTAGATTGAAAAGTAAATAATAGATACTAGAAATAGATATTGAATAAGAAAATACAACTTACTACAAGCAAAAACAGCAGAGTGTCTGAGTCACAGGAAGCGAAAAAACAAAGGAAAAAAAATAGAGCAGAACAGAGCAGCAAAACAAAAAAGTAAAAGTAAAGCAGATCATACCCAGTAGCATTACAAACAGAGGAATCTTAAATCAGTAGAAATAAAAAGAGAGTAATGCTACTTAAGTAGCATTACAAACAGCAAACTGAAACGTAAAAAAAAAACTATTTACCTTGTGGAGCAGAGAAACAAAAAGAGAAAAACTGACGCAAGTATTTTTACATTTGAGTCCAGCAGTAGTCGACAAAGGTAAATATTTGGTAAAATTTCCGTAAGTATATTTACAGAAAGTATATGAAAACCTAGTTAGCGCTTATTTCTTAAAAGCCGAGCCTTTTCTCGCTCTAATAAAAAGCACGCTTCTCTCTCTCTTTGGAAAGAAGCTCACGCTTCTTCACCATTGGGTCGCTTCAGGGCATTAGAGCGACAGCCTGTTGCTTCACTTCACTTCTCGCTTTAAGTGAGCGCTTCAGCATTTGTAACAACAGTGGGTACAATGCTGTGCTGATTGAAGACTTAAAAAATGAGACGAAATAGACTTGAACTCATATGGAGAGAAGTCGTCTAAAGAAGCTTGTAATTTCTTATAATCCATGTAAGATTTAGGTGATGCACATCATTAAAGTAGAGACTCCATATAGGTGATTACTGATAACTAAATAAGAAAAAGGAGAATCCATATAATCAAATGCTAATTGCTTTTGAGAGTTGGAAAATCTCTAGTTTCCTAGAACTGAAATTTGTTTTATAAAAAAATAGTGTCTTTTATTTGTTTTAGTTGGAAAAATTGTTTGAGTGTTGAGATGAAATCGACCTGCTGAGCAGATATAAGATGATATAGATTTTCTCTACTAGTTTGAGCTATACTTGAACAAAATGAGGGTTCACTTGTTTAGGAGATCAACTAGTAGTTAAAAAAATAGCAGACATGGAACAGAAAACCACATATATAAGCAGGTCTCCAATGATTGAAAATACACCAGATTGAATCTACAAAGGTTGTTAAGTAATGCAAGTGCACTATAGGGTCTTAGTACCCCACCCCCACATACATGGGTTGGTGCACTGGGTAGTCCACTTTCACTTGATTGTATGCATCGATATGAAGACAAATTGGCATCCAGTTAGAATGATGTATTTCTTCATAAGTTTGAAATATTTGTAACTTAAAAATCAATTGAGTTTGCTCTTACAAACTATTGACAGGTAAGTTATTTTGGTGCTCTGTTATAATTTAATTCAGGGTTAGTCATCTGGTGTTCTGAGAAGCCTATTCAATTTATAGAAGATACAGGCTTTGGTTAATCCTCATGTAGTCCTGTCTGTTTGTGTGTATATATAGGTACTTTTATATCTTCCTCTTTAAAATTTGGTATCATTACTTTATAGAAAAAGACTATCTTAGAATTTCGTCTCCCCCCCTCCCCCCCCCCCCTAAGAAAAAAGTACCATTCTATACATCACTGAAATTGTGTGTTTCTCTATTTAGAAACGAGTAGTGCATATGAATCATACTGGTGTGAAGGTTTATGAGGAACAAACGAACTGCGAGTTATCTCATTTGAATTTAAGATTTCTCCAAGAAAGTCATGGTTCCCTCATCGAATTATCTTGGCTTGTCACTGTTAAGCACCTTTACTTCTTGACCAGAGGTTGATTTCCTACATCAGTACTTACTATCTGCTTGTGTGGATTTTGCATGATTTTGTGGTGCTTTTGACTTGAGCTAGGAGAAGGGGGAAAGAGAACTCCCAAATGATGTTAACCTCCTTTAATTGACATTTAGAGCAATCAGGTTCATGTAGCACTACCTCGTGAACCTATGACCTCCAAATTCCTATTAGCATCAGAGAAATCTATATACTTTATTTTGAGCTAGTATTCATAGCTTCCAGGTAGTTGGTTGCTGATTTGATTCATGGTTACAGGTGGACGATTCCATTGTTTTGATGAACTGGCACTGCAGGGTCTCGTCAATCGCTGACTCTGGCAATCTATTCTGCCTTGCTGAGTTGTGCCAAGAGGCCCAAGACTATTTATGCTAGTTTGATTATTGTTGCCCACCGGTGGAATCATTTTTATTCTTGCGGCATTGCAGAATTCAGGCATTCGGATGTGGCAACCTGATGATCTTCAAAGTCTGGCTTAGAATTGGTTGTAGATATTTATACATTTATTCTTCTTAGTCAGAGAAATTTCCCTAGTGTAGTATATCCTTGTCTTTTCCTTTTTTTGCATCTCTCTAAGGAGAAAATACAGTTGTAGTGGCTGCTTCGAAAATAAGATATGGACCATTTTTACTGAATTTTGATCTGGAACGAGTGTGTACTTTGTGATGGTCTTTAACTTTTGCCCCTCTCGTGGCGAGTAACTTCTCTGCGAGATATTTTTGCACCATCATCTTTTTGGATCATAATATTTCGTGGCCTTGTGCCTAACAAAATAAGTTCAATTAAGAACAAAACTAAAAGACTATCCGTATAAAGAGTAAAGACTATCTCCTCATAACAATTTCTAAGCTCCAGTTTGATATTAGAAATGAATCATCTTGACATATAGGTAAATACGGATTTGAGCCGTAGAATCATCATCTATTAATATTTATTTTAGATAGAGTTTAAGGGTGTGCGGAATAATAAATTATGAAGATTGAGATATAAATTAACACGATGGAATAGTAGGATCTTAATATCCACAAAGTCTAGTAAACACGATCCATGAAAATCTAAAGATGAGATAAAGCAAATTAAATACCTTTAAATTCAAAGGAATTATTAAACATCACTACTATACTAACAAAAAATTTTGTACACCATAAAAATTCTAAACAAAATTTTTTTTAAAAAAATAATACTAATCGAAAAAAAATATATGATCATCTGCTTTGCAACTGGTTCTTCAGCAAGTATTTTTTTTTTCACGTTAAAGCCGTAATTAAATCGAATTTATGCACTTGCACGATCCATTCCGGTTGACACTCTTGAAGAAATTCATAATATTGTTGTACAACGAACTTCTTGATCCTTTGTCCCCCTAAACTTAAGTGTTCCAATCATATTTTTCAATTCAATAAAACTTAATAATAAAAACAAAAAAGTTAAGGATATAAAAACAATGGCCAATACTATACCCAAAATAAGATTAATAATATCCAAGAATCCAATAGATTCCCCAGAATACAAAATAACAAAAATTATAATCAAGAAATTAATAAAGAAATATGAGAATATTCCACTAACAAGTGCCATTATTATTCTCAATAAAAACATTGATGCATTATGGAGAACTTCATGTTCCTCTTTATTGTTTTCATTTTCAATAAATAAATAAATTTTATGAACTAAAAAGACCATAGAAAAATATTATGAAAGAAGAAGAAGAAGTTGTTGTTGGAATTGAAAAAAATATAATGAATGAATTGAGTAATTAAGAGTGAGTAAGAGTTTATATAATTGAGGACTCTCTAGATCCAATATTTATGGGATTAAGGATTATCTAATCCTATCCTAATCATAATTATGTGAAGGAAAATATTCTATTTAAAAGTCGAATAATTATCTATAATTTCTCGTAATAGAAAATACATTTTTAATTTATAGTAGTTGCAAAACCTAATTTAGCTAGGGTTGGAATATTTAGATTAATTTTTTGTTTAGACATAACTTAAATAAATACTTAATCTAAACAAATTTGATTTCTTTCTCCAACTTCGAATAATTCTTTAAATGCTGTGATAGACTAAAATTTAGATAATTTTTTTTTTCGATAACTTCCATCACTTCGCCCTTATTTTTCATAATATTTATCTAAATTAATACTTTTAGAATACAATATTTTTTTATTTACATATTTGAAACACACATAAGTTAATATCACTAATTTGTTTTAATAAGTATAATTTAATAAATATTGTGAGGGTTAATACATAAATGTTACCCCTAAATTATTCACATTTTTATAATTCTTTGGTAAATTCTTGCCACGTGACAGCCTACTCTATAAATAGGCTAAGGCGCGGAAGAAACGTATTTGGAGCACTGCATGTTTCTAACTGTACTCTCTGACACAAGCAAAATGCCATAAACCAAAATCGTTTCAACACTTTCTCCATTGAAGCCTTCTCTTCAATGGCGACGGCGACGCTAGGCACCGCTTACTGAGGCAAGTTTTTCACCGGCTTTGTTGCTGTTTGTATCTCCTCTTTTTCGTAATTTCAAAATGTTGTAGTTACGTGTTTTCTGAGGATTAATTCTGTTTGTTATTTCTGATTGTTTGAGCTAGATTAATGAAGGATCTACCATTTCCGTCGTCCTTTAATTTCGGTGTTCAAATGTTCCTTTGTTGCTGTAGTTGATGAACTGTGCTTTATACAGACTCTGTTTTCATATTTTTCTTATTTGTTTTTGATTATCAGTTTGTAAAACTAAACTACAGTGTGTATTCTGTGAGAATTTCGTTTCTGATAGTGATTGTTTGAATTCTGCTTATTGCTGAAGGATCTAGCATTTCCTTATGTGTTTCCATCGTCCTTTAATTTTTCTGTGCTCAGTTGTTGCTATTTCACTTTAAATCTAGAAGAGAAACTGTTTTAATTTGCTTGTAGTTGAACTGCTGGTTATCCAGATGAAATATATACAGACTCTGTTTATAATTTTCTCGGGAAGAGGATATTATAAATAATATAAACAGTCCGGGGAAGTCATTGCTTAAAGCTAGCTTTTCAATGGTGACGCCAGCTTCTTTAACTGGGCTACACTTTCAGATTTTGACCGACTGTGTTGCTGTCATTATCTCCCTTTTACTCTTGATTTTCATATTTATTTTTTCCTAATAGGTTGTAAAACTAATTTGTAGTATGTGTTCTTTGTGGACGACATTCGAAATAGTGACTGCTTGAACTCGATTGAATCTAGCATTTCCTTAATTTTTTTCCCATTATGTAATTGTGTGTGGTTAAAAGTTTATTGTTGCCACTTCATTTTCAGTCCACAGGAGCAACTGTTTATCTGTAGTTCAACTTCTTGTTATGCAGATGAAATACAGGCTCGGTCATACTCGAATAGTTCTTATTTATTTTTCCCATCAGTTTGTAAAACTAAATTGTTGTATGTGTTTTGTGAGGGTTCTGTTTAATTCAGTTCCAAATAGTGATCGTTCAACCTGGTTGAAGGATCTAGCGTTTTGTTATGTGTTTCCATTGCCCTAAAATTTTCTGTGTTTAGAAGTTCCTTTGTTGCCACTTCATTTTAAGTACAGAAGAGCAACTATTTTGCTGTAGTTCAACTGCTTGTTATTAGTTTAGACAGAAAAAGGAAATTTTAGAAAATAAGTTCATGTTCTTCTCTTTGGATTAGATTGTGATTTGAAACTTCAGAGTATCAATTTCTTTACTGCATCAATTCAGAAGTATTTTTCCTGGCAGTCAAAGTAGGTGACTGAAACACTCCTAGATGGAAGAATTAATTGGTTCTGAATGAATTAAAGAAAGAAGGAATGCTCATATACCGCTTAGCACACTTTTATATCAACCGAACCAACTTATAATAGAGAAGCAATGTCAACTGAGTTGTATCGTGAAATACATCTTTGGCTTCAAACAAATCCGCATTTTTGATGTGCAACAATTAATACTCTAAAGGTTTGGAGAAATATGTTTTTCTAGGAGACTAGATACTTTCAGCCTGCTAGCAGTTCTGTACTTTTGAGTTCTACAGTTGCAGATAATGAGAAATGCATCTTTTTCGCTGTAAAGTACTTCAGCCTGCTAAGAGTTTGTACTTTATATTCTTGAATTGCAGGTTTGTACTAAGTCCAGAACACGAGAGTGTTGTTGCATTTTAGCTGTTCCAAATATTGTTTAAACTGCTACAGGCCAAAATTAATTTGAACCTGGTAAAGATGAATTTTGGTGAGAACATGGAGGCAAATGTTGATTTTCACATACAAGATGAGGCAGAAAGGATGCTTAAAGAGATTGATTTGGTGATGAAGAATGTTGAGAACTCTGAGTTCTATGCTGGAATGCACTTGGATCTCAAACAGAATGAAACCATTCAAAAACATTTCTTTCGCCTTTTAGGCTCCCATTCACATGTTCAGGTGGTAGTTTATGGTTTGGGAAGCATTGAATACAGTTTCCATTCACAGTTTCATCTTGCTTTTGTTCTACTACTAAAACGGGATTGTTCTCATTGGATTGACAGTATAGTAATATACGATCCCAACATGTCTCTAGCTGATATCATAGTTTTCAAAAAACTAGATCTTGAGGTTCTAACCATTGATGAAAATTGTAAGAGGAGAGTTCAGAGACCAACAATGTTCTATATGCCTGATCCTTATTGTTATCATATTGGCAACCTGTTGGGAGCAAACTGGTCTTCATCATGTCTAAACCGGATTTGTTTGCTGACAAACTCATTTCTCGATACACTGACCGATACGCCACGAAGTGGTCCTAATCTAGAAGCAGTGATACGCTTAGAGAGAATTCTTCCCTTCACAACAGAAATTAAAATAAAACTTAGTGACAATACGATGTATGCTAATTTGTTCTCAGGATTTGCCTGGCATTTCTTTGATGTGGATCCCAACATTGACATTGACAAACCGGGCTGGTTTTGGCTGGATATTCAAAGGTACTTAGATATGAGACTAGAAATTATTATTATTGAATTCAGTTCTCTATTGTTGGTTTATTGATTCTGGTAAACAAAGGTGCTGGCAAGTAGCACAATGAAGTCAGTAGCCCTTTAAGTTATGTCTGCCTATGTTTGTTCCAGTTCCTTCTCCTTGTGATAAGATGTGCTTTACACGTGATTGATTTAAATGCTAGTTGGAGAATCTAGATTTTGTTGGTTGGATTATGCTAAGTACTTTGAAATTATTTGCTTTGAGGAAACTGTAGTGTGATAGAGGTGAGTTGAAGGAACCATAGGACATGGGAGGGTATGGTGTACTTCATATATCCCTAATGATGTAGCTTTTAACTGTGTCGCAGGAATCTTGAAGAAGAATTTTTGGAAGATATGAAAGGCAACATGACCAGTGAGGAATTTGCAGAAATTTGGGGTATTTATCGCGGGTTTCGTCGTTTAAGATGCAACAACGTTCTTCCTCCTCCAGGATGGACTAAGCTAAACATCTATGGTATTGGTAGAGAGGTTGATCAGCCAGGACAATATGGTGGCATCTTCCAAGATGAAAACGGAACGTGTTTAGTTAGGTATAGAGGAGTCTTTGATGTTGAAGACAATGTGATTGCTGGACTAGAGGCCTTGAGGCTCGGGTTGGCCAGATGTGTGGAAGGAAAACCAAATGTAGAGAAGTTGATTGTGGAGTCAGATGATCTTACACTTGTCCAATATGTTAATGGTCGCCCAGAGCCAAACAAAAAGGCTATGGACAAGTTGAAGGAAATTTCCGTGTTGCTGGAACATATAACTTGTGCAACAGTTCACTATATCTATGAAGAAGCCAATGAAGCTGCTAGGAAGTTGGCTCTGAGTGATGCATAGAGCTTTGTTTTTGACTCATAGGGGTAAGCTGAATCTTTCTAAGTTGAACTACGGTTTCAAATTCAATTTGCATTAGGGGAAAATGATTCTGTTGATCAAGTTTGTCAAAGGTTGGAGAAACTTGAATTTACTTGCTAGACTTTGTTTAATTGTGATTTTGAATGTTTAGGAGATACTTGAGTTTCCTTGTTAGCCTATCTGTTTTGACTGTATTTTCTACAGTATTGCTTCTCTTTAATGGATTGCAATTTACATGTGTTGAAAATTACAGAAACTCTTTTAGTAGTTTCACTGTCCATTCAATGATAAACTTTTCAATGTTCAACTATCTGAAAAATATAAGGAACATCCTTATACTATTATATCCACATTATTTTTTTTTTTCAAATAAACAATGCAGTTACATTTCTGAATGTATTTTTGGGTTAAAAGATTTCAGGGAGGGGAGCCTATATAAAATTGTGTATTCTATTGTGGGTTCCCATGCTTTTACAAAACTCGCAAAAAGATAGTAGTTGTAAAAATTTGAAATAAGTCAGTTACATCTCAAATTCTCGATCTCTTGAAGATGCACTCTCCATTTCATTTTACTTACTTTTTTCTTTTTTAACTACTAAATCAAGATAAATTTATCACTTTTTTATTTTCTAATACTAGCCTTCTTATTACATAATGACTACATAATATTCTCATATCAAATTTATGTGAAATTATCATGAACACTCGTATTATTATTAAGTCATGTGACATATTAAATAAGTTAAGATCTTTTAATGTCTATTAAAATAGTACTAATTAATATAACTTATCTCCTTTTACATAATTTTTAAATGTACAAATTATTAGTTCACACATGTTTAATATTATTGTGTGAGACGTTCTTTTTTTTTTTGTCAAAAATTATGCATTTGCGTCAGTTACTCTTTCGTAGGCCTAATACTTGCCACGTGACAGGCTACTCCACAAATAGACAAAGGCGCGCAGCAAACTTATTTGGAGCACAGCATCACTCTTAACTGTCTTCTCTCACTCAACAAAATCGTTTCATCGCACAGAAAATATCTTTTCCATTGATTTCCATTGTTGAAGTTGAATTCGACCTTCTCGTAGCATGGATTCGTATCGTCAAGGTAGCTCTTCAATGGCGATAGTTTACTGAGGCAACAGTACGTTTCATCGACTTTGTTCTTTCAGTATCTTTGAATGCATTTTCTGTTAGTAATAGTAATTGTTTCAACTCGATTGAAGGATCTACCATTTTCACCGGCTTTGTTGCTCTCAGTATCTTCGAATGTGTTTTTTCTGTTAGTAATAGTAATTGTTTCAACTCGATTGAAGGATCTACCATTTCCAGATTTTCACCGACTTTGTTGCTGTCAGTATCTTCTCTTTTTACTCTTATTTTTCTTGTTGTGTATGTTCTGTATATATTCTGTTCTTAATACTGATTGTTAGAATTCGATTGAAGGATTTACCATTCCCGTCGTCCTATAATTTCTGTGTTTCTGTTCCAGAAGACCAATTGTTTTGCTCAAGTTGGACTGCTTGTTATCCACAAGAAATACGGAGTCCGTTTCATTTTATTTTGTAGTAGGTGTTCTCTGAGGATTTCGTTAAATTTCTTTCGTGATAGTGAGTGTTTGAATTCCACTGAAGGATCAATATTTCCTTGTGTGTTTTCATCGTCCTTCAGTTTTTCTGTGTTCAATAGTTCCTTTGTTGAACTGCTTGTTATCCAGATGAAACATGTACAGACTCTGTTGTACTTTACATGAAAGAGGAAAATCTGGAGAAAAATAATAAGTTTCATATATATTTTTTTATGGATTCAGTTAAATTGCATTGTAATAATATTTATTTGAATTCGACTGAAGGATTTAGCATTTCCATATTATTTTTTCGTCCTATAATTTTAAGTTCAGAAGAAAAACTGTTTTAATTTGCTCTAGTTGAAATGCTTGTTATCCAGATGAAATAGATACACACTCAGTTTTACAGGAAAGAGGGAAATCTGGAGAGAGAAAAGAACATGATTCACTTTTTTAAAAAAATTAGATCTGTGATTTGGCACTTTCAGGATCTCAATTTTGTATTGTTCTTTGTGAATTTGTACTGGTAGTCGAAGTAGGCTACTGAAACACACCTACATGGAAGAATTGAGTTTAGAAGAGCTTGTATTTGTACTCGAGTGGTTGCAAGTTCTTGGTGATTGGTTCTAAATGGATTAAACAAGGAGGGTATGTTCATATTCCTCTTACCTCTCGTTACAATTTTTAAATCACAATTGACCAACTTATAGATGTCAGTAGAGTTGTTTCTTGTAATATCGTGGCTTCAAACACGTGTCATTTTATGTGCAGCAAGTATACTCTAAAAATTTGGAGAAATATGTTTTGATAGGAGATAAGCTACTTTCCGCTTGCTAGCCGTTCTGTACTTCCGTGTACTACACTTGCATATAATGAGAAATGCATCTTTTTTGCTGTGAAGAACTTCAGCTTGCTAATGATTTGTACTTCAAATTCTAGATTGCAGGCTTGTATTAAGTTCAGAACACAAGAGAGCGTTGCTGTGTTTTAGCTGTTTCTAAATAGTGTTTAAACTGCTCAAGGCCAACATTAATTTGGACCTGATAAAGATGGATTTTGGTGAGGATATGGAGTCAAATGTTGATTTTCACATAAATGATGAGGCAAAAAGGATGCTTAAAGAGATTGAACTGGTGAAGAAGAATGTTGAGAACTCTGAGCTCTATGCTGGAATGTGCTTGAATCTCAAACAGAATAAAACAATTCAAAAACACTTCTTTCGTCTTTTAGGTGGCCATTCACATGTTCAGGTGGTAATCTATGGTTTGGGAAGCACCGAATACAGTTTTAGTTCACAGTTTCAGCTTGCTGTAGTTCTCCTACTAAAACGAGATTTTCCCAATTGGATTGGCAATATAGAAATATACGATCCCTGCATGTCTGCGGCTGATATCATATTTTTCGAGAAACTAGGTCTTGAGGTTCTCACCAATGATGAAAATTGTAAGAGGAGAGCTCAGAGACCAACAATGTTCTACATGCCTAATCCTTGTTGGTATCTTATTGGAAACCTCTTGGGAGCAAACTGGTCTTCATCTTGTCTTAACAAGATTTTTGTGCTGACAAACTCATTTAGCTACACACTGACCAATGCGCCTCGATGTAGCACTTCTCTAGAAACAGTGATACGCTTAGAGAGAATTCTGGACTTCACAACAGAGGTTACCATAGAAACTAGTGGCAATCAGAAGTATGCTAATCTGTTCTCAGGATTTGCCTGGCATTTCTTTGACGTGGATCCTAACAATGACATTGACAAACCGGGATGCTATTGGTTGGACATGCAAAGGTACTTAGATGTGAAACTAGATACAGAACTTCTCATTTAGTATAAATATGATTCTCTATTTATTATGTTAATTTGGGAAAAAAGGTGCTGCCAGTTAGCACACAATTGAAATCATTAGCTCTTTACTTTCTGTCCACCTATGATTGTTCCATTTCTTTCTCCTCGTGATAATATGGGCTTTACAAGTGATTGATTTAAGTGCTAGTTGGAGAATCTAGATTTTGTTGGTTGAATTATGCAAAGTACTTTGAAATTATTTGCTTGGAGGAAGTATAGTGTGATAGAGGTGAGTTGAAGGAACCATAGGAGGGTAAGGTGTACTTTATATATCCCTGATGATGTAACTTTCAACTTTTGTGTCGCAGGCATCTTGAAGAAGGATTTTTGGAAAATATGAGAAGTAATATGACTAGTGAGGATTTTGCACAAATTTGGATTGATTTTCGTGGGGCTCGGCGTTTAAGATGCAAAAATGTACCTCCTCCTCCAGGTTGCATTAAGCTAAACATCTATGGTATTGGTAGAAAGAGTGATCAGCCAGGACGATATAGTGGCATCTTCCAAGATGAAAAAGGGAAGTGTTTTGATAGGTATAGGGGTGACATTGATGTTGAAGACAATGTGATTGCTGGACTAGAGGCCTTGAGGATTGGGTTGGCAGGATGCATGGAAGGAAGGCCAAATGCGCCAAAGTTGATTGTGGAGTCCGACAATGTTATACTTGTCCACTATGTTAATGGTCTCCCTGAGCCAAATGACACAGCCATGCGCTGGTTGGGAGAAATTTTCGACATGCTGAAACATATAGCTTGTGTAGTTTGCCATATCTACGAAGAAGCCAATGAAGCTTCTAGAGATTTAGCTCTGAAAGGTGAATGTCATAGATAGCTTTGTAGTTTACTCAAATTCAGTTTGCATTTTATGGCAAATAGATTGTTTCTGTTTTAATTGCCAGTTTCTACAGAATTGCTTGTGTCTTTTGGAATCTACAAATGATTGGAAATCTTAGGAGTATGTATATATGGGCTATATTCTCTTTTATGGATTACATGTCTATTTTGCTCATACCAATAAATGTAGTGTAGTTGGGATCGCTGATAAAGCATGAAAAAAGCTACACTAAATGAAATATTTTTCTTCATTGCCCTTACTAGAATGTTGTTGTTCCAAACGCCCCTCTTTCGCCTACGGAAACATCCCTCCTCCAACCAGTAACTTTCCGATAGGAGTCTCTCATACAGCCGTAAAAACAAGTCAAAATTAGGTTTTGAGAGATACGTTATAAGCTAGCTCCACCAGAGGAACAAGTACTATATATATGACCAGCAGTTTTTAGGCAACAGAGTGAAGTAAACACCACGCTTAGGTTGAGAAGCAAACTCATTACTACAAAGAAATTCCTATTTATAACTACAAAGTTAAACGAAAACATTGAAAGAAGAAATAATGTTTGGATTACAGCTGAAAAACATAAATGCACTCAAAACACTTGAACGCTGCCTGCATACTCTCATTTAGTAGCCTGTGCAATGATGTTACTAAGAGAACTTGCCTCTTCTTTGGCAGCCTCAACCAAAGAATCCTGCAAGTTGTTCTCAGGAGATCAGTGAAGAATACTGCATTGTTATCTGTGAAATGCATCAACTGTATAATGAAGAATACCTGTGCAGCAATTAGACGTGCAACTGTTTTCTTGCTTGATTCTTGGAGTTCACCAGCAATCACAAGTTCGTCCAATATATAGTATGCCTGCCAAATCATTCACATGGTTTCGAAGAGCTATAATCTCAAAAGTTGTTTATATGAAAATGCATGATACATGAAAACACAACTAGTCATTTAGAGGCAAGTTCAATCAGCACGGAATATACTATCCAAAAAACAAGTCAATCAGAATAGCATTCATTGGTTTTTGTAGTAACATTAAGCTAGTTTAACTAGTTACTCAACACCTCATGGTTTTTTGTAGCCTTGTCCTTTAACAAAGAAGATGTCTCAACAGTTGAATCCTGAACTCACCCTTATAAGGCTCCTTCTCCCCTTATTTTGATGTGGAATTTTCCATGGGCTATTAAGCCCACACCCTTTAAGGACTCAGTTACTCAGCGATTCTACCATCATACTACGGATGGTACTGGCAAGGTATTGTTTGCTTTCTCCAACCCATCTAGCCATCTAAACGCTTTTGGGTGTAATGATTTTCACTTTGGACTTTCATTATAAAGATGTTTCAACAGTTCTGTCTGAGATCAAGCAGGGTTGCAGAGACCAAGGGTAAAAAGATAGAACTGTAATTGTAGTCTACTCAAAGTTCAATGGAAAATGTTTTTAAAATAGGTCTGTTTCTAGTTACTTAAAAATTTAACCTCTATTTCTTATCAAAAAAAATTAACCTCTATAAATAACCTCTAGTACGAATCTATATAAGCCCCAAGAAGTGATCTTAATGTCACCACCCAATTATTGTAACATCCACAAGGAAAAACAGTAAATTTAGGCAAAGGTGACAGGTGGAGGCATAGATTGTAGAAATCCCTGAATAAATTTAATGAACATACCTTGTGAAAATTGAAAATTAAGTCTAGCTCACATACCTGAAGGGAAAGAAAGCCAACAACATAAATATAAAACAGAACAAGTTGTAATACCATCTTCTTTAGAGTTTGAGAGCCTTACACTTCCAAAGTATCGGTCCAGAATCTCAACAAAATGGTGTATGATTTCCAGGACCTCCAACTCATTGTCCTCTTGGTCTATGCACATACAGAAATACAGGCTTGCATATCTGTTAAATTAACAGCCGATAAGAAAAGTGGAACGTATATTTTCTTACAGGGAAAAAAGATGAATAGATTCTTCTCAAAAAAGAAAAGATAAATAGATTCTATCTAATTGAGAGCAAATCATAAGACGTGGCTTGAGAATAAAATTAGATCACCTTTACCTTTTATAAACGACTTTGTATCCTCTCCACTCGACAAAATTGCAAAGCTTCGGTCCTCGAGTGAGAATCATACCACTTAATTCACGGATTACCTTAAGACAGTTGCATTGACATGTAACATGTTACTTATAAACTAAAGGAAAATAATTTTTTGCATAACCAGTACTATAAGATGTTTGCAGGAATGAAAAATCCTGTGTATGTAAGAAAGTGGAATAATTATTCACATCCCTCTACTATTTAATGGCTTGAAAAAATTGCTAAACCCATTCACCTTGGCAGCGAAGAAAAATAACACAGATAATACTGGAAAACAATAAAGACAAAGAAAGCAATTAAGCTTTACACCATACCTAATGTAATTTCTTTATCTTACCTTTCGGGTATGAAAGCTTCATATTTTTACACCTATCTTCAGAACATCTCTTCGGGCTCTTTAAACCCTCTCTTTTTCTTTCATGACTGAGAAATCTGTTAAAGTCCAGCCCTTAGGAGCAACCGCAACCTTCACAACTCAGAGATAATGGCCCACCCCTCGTCCCTTCTTCATTTAAATACCAGGCTTAGATCACATGGCGCATGGTTCAATCATGTGACCTAAGTCACAAGCCGCTTGACTTTGCTACTTGACTTAAGCCCTGGAAAGTGCTCTTTGTACCCTCTCTTAGTACATGATTCTATCTTATATTGGAACTACTTGAAGGTATAAGCCTTCTTTGGCTTTTCATATTTCTCTTTTTTTATATTTTAATTTTCCATAGTTTGCAAGAAAATTCTTTTAATGTCGCGAGGATTGACAAGATGAATTCTCAATTTTGATATCCAACAAGTCCCTCTCTATCTCTATCTCTCTCTTTTGATAAGAACAAACCAGTCTCTTTCATAAATTAATGCAATACTATGCATTTCTATGGATATTGCAAATCAGTCTGTCATAGTGCAACACCATGCATTTCTATGCATATCGCAGACCAGTCTGTCATACTGCAACACCATGTATTTTCCATGTATATAGCTCCCAATTTTTCCTATAGTCCAGGGTATAAGGAAGCTTAAACCCCAAAGAGAATAAGATTTCCCACTCATATCTGCCACTTAGTAGCTGAAGATTGTTGAGGAATAACAAGTAAAACAGCTACTGCAATAATTTTCTTGAGGAAGTAGGAAAAGGCATTTAATTATCATATTGAAAAAAAACCGAACTAGTGAAAGATATATTGAAGTGGGCAGTGGGCGTCTCCACCACATTGTTACCCCTAAATCATATTGATAAATACATCGTCTTTGAGATCTCAATAAAAATCACTAGACTGAGTAACACATACAAACAGTTCTGTTGAATAAATCAAACAGACACCCTAAGACCACTTCAAAAAATAAAAACCATATGATATTCATTGCATCCTATCTCAAGAAGCATAGAAGAAATACCTTGGTTCTCTCTTTTTGTGAATATGGTGAATACCACTTGGTTAGCCTCACCTTTCCCTGTCGGCTAATGAGCAGAACAAAATGAATCTGGAAGAAATCAAAAGCTATTAGCTATACTGCGGTTGATATATACTGTAGTAGAAAACATAGCATATGCATCCAGTGAAGCTGTTAAAAAGAGCAATTGAAACAAGTAAAAAAGATTATCAGCCAAAAATAATTAGTCCCATTATCGTTTTGTTTTTCTCAAAGTCGTGTAATATCCACTTTGTTTGTAGTCTTTTAAAATTCATTTTACAATAGGAAGATCCCCAAGAACTTGTGACATACGATCTGAAACTCAGTGGACAATGGGCCTGCCTTTCTACACTTCTCTACTTGAATACCATGGTTTTATCCGCGGCGAAGTTTGACCAGTGAAGTGCTATAGTAATAGAGTGATTGATGCATCCTTTTCTTGGTTAGTGGGATATCTTTTGTTTTTTTAACTTATGCTCTTTATTAGTTGAATGTCCAATTTATCTTCTTAGTTTCCCAATACTAAATGGCTGGATTTTGCATTCAGATGAAGGTTAGGTTTTACAAATTTGGTGAACTAATGCTAAGATACAAAGTCAATCACCAAGTTGTATACATACCTCTGAGTTTAGATGTTGATTTTTCTTTCCAAAATTCATTGATTATAGAATGATTCGAGTGCATAATATAAATGTTGAAAAAGTAAGTAATTTATGCATACTCAATCTATTGCAACAACGAACTGGTTCCTCTTATACTACTCATCCTATTCATCGTCAACACCAACATAAATTCCAGAACAAAAACAGTATCCCACACACTCTAAAATTCTCCCCGGTTCCTCTGACTGCTACAGGCCAAAGCATTTTGATTCTATATATGGACTACTCACAGCTTTCCTTCAGGTACCCTCATCAACTAAGCACTACATCCCTCTCCCTAATACCAAACTTCTACAGGTTTCAAACATCAATTGATTCTCAAATACCCACATACAGAAATACAAATAACATGTATTAGCTCGATCATTTCACTTTCAAAGCCTCAAAACTCAATCCTTCAACCAAAAAAGTAATAATACCCATAAAGCTCATCACTTTCTCTATCCAATTACACACAATCTATCACGCTTAAGAATTCCTTCATCAAATCCAGATTTCTCTTACATTTCACAAAAATCCAATCCCTCGTCTACTATCAACCATTATAAAAGGAAATATACACCAAATCTTTGAGACCCCTTTAGAGAAATTAAATATGATCCATAGAACTCCAACTCCTCATTTGAGCTAGAAACAATCAATTTAAAGAAAACCTAGATAATATTCAAACATTTGGTTTACATTTCCATAGCAAGATCCGGAATCAGATTCAAATCCCAAATCGTATAGAACAAATGTAACTAATCAAACAATACCCATATTTAACTTTTTTACAAATATATCTTTAATCAAGCATCAATTGTAACAATCATTCACCAGATCAAACACGAAAACATTGAAAAAAAAAAGATAAAAAGAGAAAATGGGTTTTGGGTTTTGTTGAAAAGAAGAGATCTAGCATACCATGGCTGGAGATCCAAGGTACAAACAACTCCTCCTTCTTCTTCTTTGGAGTTGGGGGATTTTTTGTTCCTATTCCTATTATTTCTATATACTCTATTTTCTGTACAGTCTTATATTTTTTTCTTTACTAGTTTGTGTTTTCTAAGATTTGGATTTCTGGATTTCATTTTATGATATGAAAAGTCACAATAAGTTTTATTTTTGTAATTTTAATAATAAATAACTATTTCAAAAATGTAATACCTCAAAAATCATATTCAGGAAAAAATTACAGAATTTACCTGAACCAATGAACCATGGCAAGGTTCACGGATCGTGATAGGTTCATAGTCCGTTGACTTGCCCGTGGACGCAGCCCTTAGCAGCACAGGCGGATCCCCTTGCCCAAGTAAAGACCATGGGAGCCATCACGGTCCGTGGTCCTCACAACGGGTCGTGGTGGCATCCGTGGGAGGCTAACCAGTAGACCACCAAACCCAACCTCGCACCCCTCTCGCCCAAGTAAGAACCAGGGGGACCTTCACGGTCCGTGGTCCTAAAGACGGGACATGGAGGCGTTCGTGAGGTCGAGACAGTATACTCCTCCTAGCCAAGCCCCTCATACCCCCTTGCCCAAGTGAAGATCACGAGCACCTTCACGATTCGTGATCCTCTATACGGGTCATGGAGGCATTCATGAAGTCTAACAAGTAAACTCCCAAACCTAAGCTCCAGACCTCAGCCCAAGTAAAGATCACGGGGACTTTCACGGTCGGTGGTAAGGGCTCATGAACCAGAGGCCCTCAATTCCTAGACCAAGTCCAGACGAGGACCGACTTCACGGTTCGTGGTCCCTTTCACGATGGTGAAGATGGCAATGGTCAGCCCCTCTGTAGTTTTAAGTTAGGGGTATTTCAGTTTGATTTATGGTTTTACTAAAAACAACCGCAAAAATAACCAAATCGAACCTACAAATTAGATATATAAAATTTATAATTATTTATATATTATTTATAAATGAATTAAAAATATTTTGTTAAATTCTAATTAACTTATATCTTTAACTTTATCATTTTTTCAAACTCGACACTTAAATTTTAGCCCAACTATTAAAATCCTAAGTCCAAGTCCATCAAAATCCTTTATTTCTGTTTTTACCTGCCCCCACCTCACATAAGATAGTGACATTCTCTCGCTTCGGGGCTCGTTTGACCTTGAAAATGGGTTTGAATGGCCGTGAGGGACAACCAGCTGCATAGCCAAGGTCTTGACGGACATTCACAAAATTTTTTGGCATTTTTGACGTTGAAATCCGGATCACCCAAAAATGATTTGCTATAGCACACGATAATTGTCGAAAGTGAGGGTATGCGACTTCGAGGCTCGTTTGACCTTAAAAATGGGTAGGACTGGACGTGAGAGGCAACCAGCTGCATAGCCAACATCTTGATGGACGTCCACAAAAATTTTGGCATTGTTTATGTCGAAATCCGGATCACCCAAAAAATGGTTTGCTATAGCACACGAAAATCGTCCAAAGTGAGGGTATGCGCATTTCGAGGCTCATTTGACCTTGAAAATAGGTCGGACTGGCCGTGAGGTCCAATCGTATGCATAGCTAAGGTCTTGACGGACGTCCATAAATTTTTTTGGCATTTTTGACATCGGAATCCGGATCACCCAAAAAATGATTTGCTATAGCACACGAAAATCGTTGAAATAGAGGGTATGCGCGCTTTGAGGCTCAATTAACCTTAAAAATGGATCGGACTGGCCGTGAGGGCTAACCGAATTAATATCCAAGGTCTTGAAGAAAGTCCACAAAAACTTTTGGCATTTTTGACATTGGAATCCGGATCACCCAAAAAATGGTTTGTTATAGCACACTAAAATCGTCGAAATGGGGGGTATGCGCGCTTCGGGGCTCATCTGACCTTGAAAATGGGTCGGACAGACCGTGAGGGCCAACCAACTGCATATTCAAGGTATTGACGGACATCCACAAAAAATTTCAACATTTTTAACATTGGAATCAAGATCACCCAAATTTTTTTTTGCTATAGCACATGAAAATCGTTGAAATGGGAGATATACGTGCTTCGGGTTCGTTTGACCTTGAAAATGGGATGGACTGACCATGAGGCACAACCGACTGCATATAAAAGGTCTTGACGGACATCCACAAATAATTGTATTTTTGACGTCGGAATCCGGATCATCCAAAAAAAATATTTGCTATAGCACAAGAAAATCTTCGAAATAGAGGGTATGCGCGCTTTGAAGCTCGTTTGACCTTGAAAATGGGTTGGACTGGCCGTGAGGGTCAGCCGGATGCATAGCCAAAGTCTTGACGGACGTCCACAAAGTTTTTTAGCATTTTTGACATCGGAATCCGGATAACCCAAAATATGGTTTGCTATAGCACAAGAAAATCATCGAAATGGGGGGTATGCGCTTCAGGGCTTTTTTGGCCTTTAAAATGGGTCGGAGTGGCCGTGAGGGACAACCTGCTGCATATCCAAGGTGTTGACGGATGTCCACAAAAAATTTCAGCATTTTTGACGTCGAAATCCGGATCACCCAAAAATGGTTTGCTATAGCACACGAAAATCATCGAAATGAAGGGTATGCACGCTTCGAGGATCGTTTGACCTTGAAAATGGGTCGGACTAGCCATCAAGGCCAAGAAGCTGCATAGCCAAGGTCTTGACGGATGTCCACAAATAATTTTGACATTTTTGACGTTGAAATTCGAATCACCCAAAAAAATGGTTTTCTATAGCACACGAAAATCATCTAAAGTGAGGGTATGCGCGCTTCGAGGCTTGTTTGACCTTGAAAATGAGTCGAACTGGCCGTGAGGTTCAACCGGATGCATAGCCAAGGTCTTGAAGGACGTCCACGAAAGCTTTTGGCATTTTTGACATCAGAATCCGGATCACCCAAAAAATGGTTTGTTATAGCATAAGATAATCGTCGAAATGGAGGGTATGCACGCTTCGAGGCTCGTTTGACCTTGAAAATGGGTCGGACTGGCCGTGAGGTCAAATCGGATGCATAGCCAATGTCTTAACGAACGTCCACAAAAACTTTTGGCATTTTTGCCGTTGGTATCCGGATCACCCAAAAAATGGTTTGCTATAGCCCACAAAAATTGTCGAAATGGGGGGTATGCGCCCTTCAGGGATCATTTGACCTTGATAATGGATCGGACTGGCCGTCAGGTCTAAGCGGCTTCATAGACAAGGTCTTGACCGACGTCAACAAATAAATTTGACATTTTTTACGTTGAAATTCGGATTCCCAAAAAATGATTTGCTATAGCACACGAAAATCGTCGAAAGTGAGGGTATGCGCGCTTCAGGGCTCGTATGACCTTGAAAATGGGTCGGACTGGCCGTGAGGTCAAACCGGATGCATATACAAGGTCTTGACGGTCGTCAACAAAAGCTTTTGGCATTTTTGACGTCGGAATCTGGATCACCTAAAAAATGGTTTGTTGTAGCATATGATAATCGTCGAAATGGGGGGTATGCGCGCTTCGGGGCTTGTTTGACCTTGAAAATGGATCGGAATGGCCGTGAGGGACAACCAGCAGCATAGCCAAGGTCTTGATAGACATCCACAAAAAATTGTGGCATTTTTGACGTTGAAATCCGGATCACCCAAAAAATGATTTGCTATAGCACACGAAAATCGTCGAAAGTGAGGATATGCGCGCTTCGGTGCTTGTTTTGACCTTGAAAATGGGTCGGACTGGCTGTGAGTTCCAACCATCTTCATAGCCATAGTTTTGAAGGACGTTCACAAAAAATTTGGTATTTTTTACGTCGTAATCTGGATCACCCAAAAAATGGTTTGATATAGCACACTAAAATCGTCCAAAGTGAGGGTATACGCATTTCGGGGCTCGTTTGACCTTGAAAATGGGTCGGGCTGGCCGTGAGGTCCAACCGGATGCATAATTAAGGTCTTGACGGGCATCCACAAAAATTTTTGGCCTTTTTGACATTGGAATCCGGATCACACAAAAAGTGGTTTGCTATTGCACACGAAAATCTTTAAAATGGGGGTATGCGCGATTCGGGGCTCGTTTCACCTTGAAATTGGGTCGGACTGGCCATGAGGGCCAACCGGTTCCATAGCCAAGGTCTTGAAAAACATCCACAAAAATATTTTGGTATATTTGACGTCAAATCCGGATCACCCAAAAAAATTGTTTGTTATAGCACATGAAAATCGTCGAAATGGGGGGTATGCGCGCTTTAGGGCTCGTTTGACCTTGAAAATGGGCTGGACTGGCCGTGAGGGCCAACCGGTTGCATAGCCAATGTCTTGATGGACGTCCACAAACAATTTTGACATTTTTGACTTTAGAATCCGGATCACCAAAAATATGGTTTGCTATAACACACGAAAATCATCGAAATAGAAGGTATGCGCGCTTCGGGGCATGTTTGACCTTGAAAATGGGTGGGACTGGCCGTGAGGGCCAACCGGATGCATAGCCAAGGTCTAGACAGATGTCCACAATAATTTTTGGCATTTTTGACGTCGTAATCCGGACATCCAAAAAATAGTTTGCAATAGCACACGAAAATCATCGAAATAGAGGGTATGCGCGCTTCGGAGCTCGTTTGACCTTGAAAATGGATCGAAGTGGCTGTGAGGGCCAACCGGATGCATAGCCAAGGTCTTGACAGACATCCACAATTTTTTTTTGCATTTTTGACATTGGAATTCGGATCACCCAAAATATGGTTTGCTATAGCACAGAAAAATCGTCGAAAGTGAGGGTATGCGCACTTCGAGGCTCGTTTGACCTTGAAAATGGGTCAGAATGACCGTCAGGACCAACCGACTATATAGATACATAATTTGTATATATTTACCATGTTTATATATATTGACAAACAAATTATAAAAAGTTATTTATATCAAACAAAATTATGCCGTAATTAAAGAAAGAGTAGCTAAAAGGGCTTATTAAGTTTACTCTTTTTAGAAATTTTCTCATTTTATTAAATAAGGGAAACTTTAAACAATGGTCCTTTAATTTATTTATTTTTAGTTTATGTCTTTTTTACGTGAAATCTTTATCTTTTTACCTATAAAAGATTTGAAAAAATTATTTTTTTCAATCAAAGTTGTATTGAGAAAGAGAGAGTTGATCTTGTAAAATAATAAAATAAAAACACACTTAGCAGCAATGGTTAAAATGGAGTCATTTTGTTGATTTGTAATAGAAAAAATATTTGGAAATTCTAAAACAAAATTATTCTTTAGTTAAAGCAAAGGGAAAAAAATTAACAGAAATTAGTTTAGTTGGTTTGAGTACAAACTTTTACTTTGTTATTTGTTAATAAGGTCTTTCCCTCGATTTTTAATAATTTGACCAAATTCAATATTTTATAAAAGGACGGAACACATTAAAATAGATTTTCATTTCATAACGAAAAAATTACAAAGTGAAAACCAAGATATCGATTAACATTAAGGAGCAGCCTCCTGATATCCTTACCAAAAGGTTAAAAAGTAAAAAAGGTAATTTTCCCCTTTTCTGATGTTAGTTAGTTATAATGAACTAGAAGTAATTAAGAGTTTGCTTCTCTTTTTTTAGTAGGATTAGTAATACTAGTTACATTAGAACTTTATTTACTTAACAACCTTTGTAGAAAACCAAAACTATTAAGGTTGTGATTTCTACCTAATTATATAAATTTAACACTTTCTCCTTAATCACAATCATACTAATACGACTATTTCTCTCTCTTCGACTAACATTCAATATGGTTTACACATTGTTGAGTTTAGACGATTTTTCTGGCATGAAAATCACGCCGGACATGACTAGTGTGGATTATTTACTTACTGTATCTGAAGTGTCTTACTTAAAATCCATGTATGGAGCAAGATTATGAAGAAAGACGAAAGGATCACTCAGAATATTCGGTCATATCCACATGTTGTTGATCAAGAGTTTTTGATTTCGATGTCCCAAAGGGAAAACGATCAAGGCCAAACAGAGCTCCGGAGAATCATTCTGACGAAGAAAACAGACTAGTACAAGTTGATAAAAACAGAGAAAAGGCGGTGGCTGATAATAGGGAAAACAGAGGAATCAGAATCAACTATAGTAATTCTTCACCATTGCCCTTTAACGGAAAAAGATCACGAGTTGATCGAGTTGTAGTCATGGTCGTGGCCCCTCCTCCTCCTGTTGCTGTTATAGTCAACAGAGGAGAATTGAGTATCGAATTCAAGAATCTGATTACATTGTATGGGGGTTCACTTGAATCAGCTAAATTGGTCATTGAAAAAACACTATTTGTGACCGATGTTACAGCAGCAGAGGGAAGATTTTTGATCCCACAAAAACAGATACTTAATCAGTTTCTAACGCCTAACGAAGAGCAACTTTTGAATGAGCGCAATCAGGCTAATAATAAAATGCGTGAGATGAATGTGATGTTGATTAAAAGGTGAAATAAATCTGAGAAAAGGGACAATGAACAAAAACAATGGGAAAGCAAGTTGTAGTTATGTGTTGGTTAAACACTGGAATGATGTCGTAACAAGGAATCGTTTGAGAGATGGTATGAAGATGCAATTGTGGGCATTCCGAAAGGGTGAAACCTTGTGTTTTGCCCTTGTTAAGTTGTAATTAGATGACTAACTAGTAATTTGTTGATTACATTTGGATTTTCTTGTTGTCGTCATTCATAAAAATGTGTTTCTTTTTTGCACGAATCATGAATACATGTAGGATTCGTCTTTAAAGTTTGAATCGTGAGTTACCAGTACTAATACTCGTTGCTAATCCACATTTCTTTCTGGCCGATTGTCTAATTAATTCTGTTATTTAACTAACTTCCCTGCTAACTGTATCTTTCAGCTACTAATAAAGTAGGTTGGAAGTAAGAAAATTTGTATTTGTGATTTTGTTGGTATTGTTGCATCTGCGGCAGTTTATAGTTAAGTGAGTCCTTTTATGCGTTGCTTGGAGTTTTATTCCTAGTATTAATTTGAGTGACGGTGATGTCAAATAGCAAAGTAAAGGCATAATATATGAGCATGACCATTAACTTGACGCTCTCCTCTTACTTTTTTGAATGTACACAAGTAGGCATTTTAACTTAGAATTCACTAAGCAACACACGGTTGCCCACTAACCCACCTAACACTAGATGACTTAGGATTTGACTAAGCAGCAAACAATGCTGCCCACTAAACCAGTGAGATTCAACTGATTTAGTCTTTTTGACTGGACAAACGAAAGATCTAATTCCTTTGTAGTGTAGGATTAGATTTACAACGATAAGCACTAAAGTTAAAACCTAAGACAATTAAGACACAAGTTGCTCTATCTGGTCCATGTTGCTCTTTAATAAGTACTTCTTGAGAGGAGTGGTTTTTGCCTTTTGCTCTTGAGAAACTTTTTTGTGCAAAAACTAAGAGATTGTGCCTGTGCGAAGAAGTCCTTATGAGAATAGACACAATCTTTAAGGCAATCCGATTTGCTGAGGTTTCTGTCACTCTTGGAGACTGTACACCAATTTATGTACTTTTTCTAGCTGTCACGAGTACGGATATGAATGACGGGGATCAGGTCCTCTCACAAAATCCTCCGTTTGTCAAACCATCAAAACTGCAAATAACATATAATATAAGTAGGAAATATCTTCATGATATGAATGACATTTTCCGATAGTAGTGCAAATAATTAATGGTGGTGCTATCGTTGTTAGCTGCTCTTTAGGTGTATTGTTGTTTAGTTGGTTATGTAATTTTTATTTTGTTGGTTATGGTAAGTTTTTCACAAATTACCCAAAAAAAAGACTTTTGAATTGTCAAAAAAGTGTCACACAAATTGAGACGAAAAAAATATAATACTTATTATTTTGCTTCTCCTATTCTACGTAGATAGACCTTAGGCTCAAGACACAGTAGACCTCTTTGATTAGGATTAGTATTCATATAATTATAATTTTAAACAAAAAACACGCTATTTTATTTCTTAATTATATTATATAATTAATAGAAGTCCAAAACAGAAAAGGTTAACTAAAAAAAAATAATACGTTTTTCTATTAAGATTTCCAAAACTAAAAAGGTTTCTTTTTAATTCCAATCCCAATCCAATAAGGTAATGAATTCTTCTTAGTTCTATAAAGTTAACACTTTGGCTTTATTCACAAATCGTGTATTGTTTTTTTCTATACAAACATTGATATTTTTTCTTTCAATTTTTTCTCTCTTGATACTGTTTTTGATTTATTCAACCTAACATACAATATGGCTTACACATTGTTAAGTTTAGACGATTTTTCGGGCATGAAAATCACGTCCGACATGACTAGTATGGATTATTTACTTGCTGTTGCTGAAGTCTCTTACTTAAAATCCATGTATGGTGAAGAAGACAACTTAATCGCGGAGCAAGATGAAGAATTTGTTATGAAGAAAGAAGAAAGGATCACTCAGAATATTCGATATATCGTGTCATCATACCCACATGTTCTTGATCAAGAAAAACCACTTCTTGATTTTGACGTCCCAAGGGGAAAACGATCAAGGCCAAACGCGCGTCCAAGAGAAGTTAAAGCTCCGGAGAATAATTCTGAAGAAGAAAATAGACTTGTACAAGTTGATAATGTAGCAGGTTGGTGTGCTAGACTTGTAAGACCAACTGGTGTCATACTCAAAAAGGCGGCTAATAATAGGGAAAACAGAGGAATCAGAATCAATTGCAGAGGAGAAAGTAGTAGTAATTCTGCACCATTGCCCGTTAATGGAAAAAGATCACGAGAAGAAGCAAACGATAATTTTAGACCTGTTGCTAGAGTTTCTGCCGTGCCCCCTCCTGTTGTTATCATCAACACAGAATTGAGTATCGAATTCAAGAATCTGATTACATTGTATGGGGGTTCACTTGAATCAGCTAAATTGGTCATTGAAAAAACACTATTCGAGACGGATGTTAAACCAGCAGAGGGAAGATTTTCAATCCCACAAAAACAGATACTTAATCAGTTTCTAACGCCTGAAGAAGAACAACTTTTGAATGAGCGCGATGGGGCTAATAAAATGCGTGAGATTATGAATGTGATGTTGATTGAGCCTTCGCATAAAATAGGTGAAATAAATCTGAGAAAATGGACAATGAACAAAAACAATGGGAAAGCAAGTTGTAGTTATGTGTTGGTTAAACACTGGAATGATGTCGTAACAAGGAATCGTTTGAGCCATGGTATGAAGATGCAATTGTGGGCATTCCGAAAGGGTGAAACCTTGTGTTTTGCCCTCGTTAATGTTTCATGTTATTAGCCTCTCTAGCCAGTATAGTTAACACTAAGTTGTTGATTACACTGGATTTTCTTCTTCTTATTATTGTCGTTGTCATCTAAATAAAATATTAGCATGTTTCTTTTTGCTGCAAACATTTAGCCAAATCACTAATTTTGTGTTGATAGATAGTAACGTTAATAATATTATTATTCCAGATCACTAATTGTGTTGAATGATGATAACGTTAATGTTATTAGGAACGGGGTATGGGCAAAGCAGCGAATTAAGAAACTATATTTGGGATTCAGGTTGATAAATTAGGACTTGTGAGAGCAAATTAGACTTCAACTAATATATATGGAGGGAAAGTTAGTTGTAGTTGTAACTAACTAATGGACAGGTTAATTGTAACTAATTAATGGAAAAAAGTACCTCTAACTAATTGTGAATAAACTGAAACAAATGCAGTAAATAAATACAAGTAAAATAGGATCCTATCACCCAAATGCAGAGTACTATTGTCTAGTTGTGTTAGTAGCTGCAATAATTCGAGAAGTTTCACATTAGCAAAGGTTAAGAAGAGCATCGTTTGTCAAGAAGATATGTCCATCATAGTCAAAACGGCCCCAGTTTGTTCCTTATCGCGGTCAGTTGTCAATCTGTAGAAATATGAAAGAAATGCAATCATCTGTTTTTCAAAAAAGCTATTTTATACTATTTTCATGTCACTACCAAATTTAGTACTCGTGTCTCAACACTGTACACTATGCATTAGACTTTCTGGCAGCAAAGCATCTAATATCCGGAAAGTTTCTATGTTATCATTAACAATTTAGGGTACTTGTAAAACAATCTTTCCTACTGAACGTAGTATGTAAGCATCTTACAGGTGCACGTAAAAAATTCAAAGCTTCTGCAGTGCTTTTAAAGGTGGACCGACGCATTGAAATGAAAAGACGTAAGGGTATTTAAGTTGGAAAAGAGAGACAAACACCTCATCGAAAAGAACATGTTGTTGCATTGTACTCCAATATTTAGCTCACTTTGACCAAGTAACTTGTTCAGAACCTCAGGTCCCTGGATGGAGATCATCAGTAAATGAGAAAACTTGTCATGCCTCAGTCATTAGGAAAATAGAAATTTGCAATGTGTATAAAATTTGCTCCAGCTTCAGCCTTGGCAATGAAATGTTTTACCGCATCCTGTTTCCAAGTCCACTCCCCATGAACATCTCTCTTAATTGGAACGATACAAACCGAGGTCTGCTTGCTAAAGAAAACACACATAATCCCACAAGTGGGGTCTGGGAGCTTAAATAAAAGCATTTAAGACATCTCCAAATTTCAGGTAACATCCTCCAACAAATCCTGGGTTACGAGTAAGCACAGACAAAATCTGCATCCTTGCAGGTGTATTCACAGTCAATAGCATCAGGTCTGTTTGTGGCCCCAATGTAATAACCAGGTTCATCTGATTCTGCTTCAGTTTTTTTTATCATCAGTAGTTCCCTTTGCATTATCCCATCAGGTCTATGTGATTCATCAGTTGTGTTACCATGCATTTCTCTCTTTTGGAAGCAATCTCATCAATAGAAAATATAGAACATCACAAGAAGATAGTATAAATCTACCACGACGGAGCAAAACAGAATAATACACTAATCGAAACGAAGAAATGTATGAATTAACAGACTATTTATTCAAATTTAATGTTATATCCGTAGTTTCTTTTATTTGTAATTCGCAACAACCATTTCATGTTTTTTGTCATCTGGTGGAACCCACTCGGTATATAATTACCTATTCGGTATACAACCTATGTGTAATTTTGTTTATATACAATTACTATTTTTTAATTTGTTTATACAAATTCAGTTTGTTGTTTGTAAATTTTTCATAGTTATACATAACAAGACATATTTGTATAATCTATTTATGTATGTATGTAGTACTTTTGTTTATATAAATTACTAGGTATATAGATCAATTTACAGATTACCCAAATATACACACATCAAGACATGACAAATTTTTATGTATAAGTCTACCAAAATATGTAACTATAGATTTTTATGTATATGTATACGAAATATATATATTAATAGTCATAACAAACGTTTTATGTTATGAAACACAACTATACAAATTATAACTATAACATATAAATATAATTTTTATGTTTGTTAAACGTAAAATCTACTTCTTTTTTTTAACTTTCTCTTACATGCATAAATAATATTAAAAGAAAATTAATTAATTTAATATTAATTAATTCAAATCTATTATCACTCGTAATTAATTTGTTATATTATAAATTATGAATTAATAAATGTATAAGATGCAATATGGTGTCTTAAGTATTATTTACATGATATATTAATTTAATATTAATTAATTCAAATCTATTATCACTCGTAATTAATTTGTTATATTATAAATTATTAATTAATAAATGTATGAGATGTAATATGGTGTCTTAAATATTATTTACATGATATTCATGTATATGATATATCATGTAAATTATTAAATTTTTTAATTATTAATAAATGATGTATGATCATAAGTTGTAACTTTAGAAGAAATGATTACTGATAATTGCCATTTTTAAACAATCACACTCTTTTTATTTTGTTAGTTAAATTGAATAACAAACACATTTCTTATTTTTATATATACATAATAATCATTAAATTGATATCTTATATACTTTTTAAATCAAAATCCAACACAAAAACCATGACTAGAGCCAAATCTATGGACTACAAAAGTTGACGTACAAACATCAATGCACAATGTACAATATATCTGTATTGAAAAATTGCAAAACGTCTCTCTTGGTTCTACCATTTTTTCACTTTACAAATACTCCCAAAACAGTCCAATCGACAATTTTCTAAAATCAAAATTGAAAACCAAAACAACTAATTTCTCTATTTTTCAGTTCAGATTTCTACGGAAGTGGAAATTTTTGCATTAAAAGATGGGGACAACGATGAGAATTGTTTTCGGGCTGCTTACACTTGTCACCTGTGGAATGATTCTCGGTGAAATTTCTTTTATATATGCAATTTATATTTTGTGTATGTTTCTGTTGAATGTGTCGTTTTTTTTTTAATTTTTTGATTTGTCTCCTCCGGCATTTGCCGTTTCGATCATAGTAATCATCAGTGGTGTTGATTACTTGATTGGATTGGAGTTAATCTGGACTAATTAAAAACCCCATGTGGAAAAAAAGGGAAAAAATTTAAATGGTGATACATATGTGTGTTTGTTTTGGAAATGGAGGTTTAAACTTTAAAGATTGAATCTTTAGGGGTGGGGTGGTGGAGGGGGTACATGGGGTTTGATCTGTGATGATCATTCTTGATTAGGATGGTATTTTTTTTTTGTTTTTTTTTTCTTCTGAATTTACATTTTGAAGTGGATTTTTCTGGTTTGTTTTGGGGAGTTTGATACTCTATCATCATTTTTTGATTGGTATTTTAAGGATTAAAAAAAAAAAAAAGGAAATGCTGATTGTTTAGTAAAGATAAGATTTTAGTGTGAATTGTTTGTATGGCATGGTGGAACAGTTGATTTATGAGTGTGGTTGAAGTAATGGTATTATAGGGATGTTTTGAATGAACTGACTTCACTTAAGCTGGGAAAATTGGTAGTTGTTCTGTAAAGGATAACAAAAGATAATAACAGATGGCTAGGTTCTTATTTAAAACTATGAATTTGCAAATATTTAATTGGGTTTGAGGGGAAGTTTACTTTTGATTAGCTTCATTGCTTTCTGATTTTGGTTCAGATTATGGTGTAGAAGGAATAAGGCAATTAGTATTATTCCCCCTGTGAAGCTGTAATGTCTTACAGTTAGTTCAGGGGAGTTCTTTTAACTTTAGATCATCCCCCGAAACCATAATTCTCTAGTATAATCACCAGTACTTCTTGTGTTTATGAACGTCCGTTGATTAATATAAGGTTCTTATTAATAAGGGTGAGGTAATGCAAAACTGAATTGGTGCTTTTATGAGATGAATACCATTGATTTCTGAAGCTTACAGTATGATCAAAATTTCATTCTTTTTTGTTCATGGATTAAATGACACAACACAATAAGCTTTGCTATCATTAACTATTAACTTGATTAGAAAATGAGAGTCCTGGACAATAAAACATAAGCACAACAGAGACAATTATAAAAGAAAGCATTTAAGAAACTTGTAGGAGCATGAACCGTCAGATATTGGATGAATCTTTGGTAAAGATACATGCTGGTTTCTTTCATTTCGTTTTTCAGGAGCATGGACAACCATATAATTCGTTTTTCAACTTAAAATGCTGGAGGAAGTAAAAGTTATCTTTCTGGTCCTTGACCATACCTTTTGTGGTCTTTTCCTTCAAAAAGAAATTTATGAATTTGCTTAAACTTTGGATTTTCTCTGTTTCCCGTTTTCTATTCTGATAATAGAATACATATTTTGACGCCATGGGTTCATACCCTGTTGCTGACGAAAGCCTCTTATTTTAGTGGACAAGGGTAGAAAAGTGAGCCCCCATCGAGTTCCGAACACTTCGCCACTGGCTCTCTGGGATTTCACAGTTTTAGAAAAGGATAGAGAACATATTTCAATTTTTACAGATATGGACTTCTGGTTTTCCTGGTTGGCTTGTTGCTGAATTGAAACTGATGAATATTTGTGGCATGATGTGCAGGAGCTTTAATTCAATTAGCATTTATTCGTAGGATGGAGGACTCACTGGGTAACTTTTCTTGGTTTATAGTACATTATTTTAAATGATATGTTTTTTCTTTTATGTTCTTGGAGGGTCTAATATTTTCTCGGTTTCTCCATTATTCTTCTCACTCATAGTTGCTGTGGTATCTAACAATCAAATCAGTCCTCCATGTTACACTCTGTGCAATACCAAATAATCACTATGAATTATATTACTATTAAGGTACACTATTGGTGGATTTTTTAACTAACTATTTAAACATTTTTGGCAGCTCATCTTAGTGAAAGTAGTAAATGCTCGCTCTAATTAGTCCTTTCTTTTGTAGTTATTGTAGTTTCTACTTTTCAATGAGATTCCAGTGGGTGCAATATCAAGGTTCATTTGAGGGATTCTTAATTCATACTGTAGCTAGTTGAAAGCTTTTGACACGTCATTTTGTGCTTAAGCTTGGTAAAATTAGGGAAGAGTTTTCATAGTAAAAAATTAGGGAAGATTTTATTGAAGTTGAGAGAAAACAAGTATGCTGTTATAGAATGAGGAAAAAGTATTTTGATGATTCACATGAGATCTTTCTCTGCATTTTTCCTTGTAATTATTCCTTAAATATGATCCAAGGTTGTTTTTTAAAGCATTCACAACATGTGTCAGACATTTTCTCCCTTTTCTACTGGTCTTACGCAATCCAATTAGTATTAAAGTGCTGAGGAGATGAGATCCCACAGTTGAATGACCTCGCGTAATGCAACAAGAGATGGTTAGTGTCCTTTCAGCACTCTTGCACATACACGAACTCACCGTAGTCCTTTCTTTCAGATTGTCGGCCATGGGATTCTTTTTCAAGCCACAGCTCCTTCGATTATCGGCTGTGTGGGTTGTGTTTTGTGCCACACACCACGTGAAGAAGGTGACATATATGGCGCCTTGGTATTCCATATTTTCTTCTACTCGTCAGTGTTGCTGCCCCAACTTTTTTCGGTAAAAATCCTTGTAGCCAACCGGCCCCTATCAACCTTCACATTCCCCTTCTCCTCTATGTTTAGATTATAAACTCTGGGAAAGGATTCCTAACTTTCTTTGACTCTGAATTCTGGATTACCTTCCCGAACCTTATGTCCCATTTTTTTTCTTTCCCTGTTAGATCAGTCATTACTGCGCTTCTCACATATACAATAGCATGCATTAAACAGCATGCGTCTCCCCACACTATGTGCCTTTCAAGATATATGCTCGATTGCCATTTTCAATGATGTAACCAACAAACCTTGTGAACTCATTACTTGCTCCTCGTGATCCCTTTTCCACAAACCTTCTAAATTTGCAAAAGATGCTTTCTGGTATCAAATTGTCCAGATATAATACTTATCAGGAAAACGACCAGTCCATTTTGACCATGGATCTGGAACAGGATTAATTGTTATGTTTATCTTTTAGCGTACTTCATCGAAAACAATTTTTTTTTGAAGTACCAACACTGTAAGATCTTCTAGTCTAAGCACTCCTTATTCTGCTTCACTCCAGATGTTAATTGTAGTCATTACTTGAGATGTTCTTAGTATTCCTTTAGACTGTACTCTAATCTAATGTAAGTTCTTGTAACTGACTTCCTGCAGACAGAGAATTTTCTTTTGGTGGAAAGCATGCAAGTTTAGCTGGCAGCAATTTTCCGTTAGCAAGAGGTTTGTGTTGTTCTGTGAATGTTTTTAGGCTTGCATGTGCTCTATGTTGTTAAAGGCTAGACTGAGGTGCACTCAAGCATTGAACTTGGTGCAGCATGAGTTGGGCGCTTCTCACTCTTGAGGCATTGCTTCAGTCCAGGCACTAAGAAGCTAGGCATAATTTCCATAAACTCTTTCTTGAAGTGCACGGTACTATATAATAAATGTAGTTGGAAAAACAAATTAATTAAGAGAATATTTTGAATAAGTTTGTTTACATAGCAACTTACCTGATATGTACAAGAAAACTAGTAACTAACCCTGAATTAGAAACTTAAAACGTCATAATTTTATCTGTATATTTAAAATGATTTTGGAACTTGATTTATATTTTGTTTGATACTTTGACATATTCACTTTTCAATTCAATAATCATTTTTCTTTGAGTTCAGGAATCTCTAATTGGCCTCATGACAAAGATGCCATAGCACTGCGTGTAGGATATGTAAGTCCAAGCAAATGGTCTCTGTTGTTTTCTCAACTTCTGTGATTTGTCAGTGAAACTATACAACAGTTTGAAATTGTTGCCATTTGCATGATTGTAGTCGGAAAATACCTAAAAACAAGAAATACATAATTGCGTGATAGAAATGGTATTAGGTTGTATTTTATCTTCGGAATGAGTTCTTAGCAACTAATGTTATCGTTTTTGGGTTGCATTTTCTCAACTTTAAGCCATCTAATGTACGATTTATAGTAAGATGTACTGGTAAATACTGCTGGTAGACATATATTTAGCCATGTTCCCTCTTCCAATGACTTCTCCCCATGCAAGTAGCCAACAAAAATTGTTTACCTTTTTGGCCTTCCTAGTATCCATGCTAGTCAAGTAGGTTGGCACTGGGATGAGGTTTGTGTATGCAAATGTTCAACGAGTCTTTAGATGGTGACATGTTAATCAGGTAAGGTCTTAGGTGAATGAACAGAATGTAATTTTCAGATCTCCGAGAATATCAGTTATGTGTAACGACCAACACATGTTCTCATGAAATTGAGTTTCTTGTTCTGTCTATGTTTTGACCAGCAGAACATACTTGGTTTAGAGTACCAGATTGTGTCCTCTAGAATCACTTCTCAGGAAATGAGAAAGTCATCTTCATTAATATGTATGGTCTTCGTTTTTTGTTTTGAACAATAAATGGAGAATCTCTTTTGACATTCTCAGACTTAGATGAACCAGTCAATTTTTTCCTCAGCTGAGAACTAGAAGAATGTGCCTTAGAGAAAATCCATCCATATTGGACTATGTTTTTCTGTAACTTAAACTGACCAGCTGTATGGATGTCAGTTACTGCTTCATTTTTAATTATGTTAATTTGTCATAATGCTGCTGCAGGTGAAGCCTGAAATAATTAGTTGGAAACCAAGAATTGTATTATTTCACAACTTCTTAAGTGCAGAGGTAGGCCAGTTCTTTTTCTATTATCTTCCTTCCTATCATTGCATATCTCTATGTTATTTGATAATATATCATTTCTCTTAGTAATACGCTTAACATGTTTTTGGTGAGATAAAATCTTGGTTGATAATATAACTGATTGATAATATATGTGGGAGTGTATTTGCACCTAAGGGTGTGGTTTAGATAATGAAGTGAGTTCAAATCATAGAGATCAGGGTCTAAATTCCAGCAGAGACAAAACCATTAGGTGCTTTTTTATCTGCCTAAGCCTTAGTGGCAAAGTTGCCCGATGGTCTATGCTGGTGGGAGATAGCAAGGTACCTAGTGAAATAGTCGAGGTGGGGCAAGCTGGACTGAACACCACCATCATAAAAAGCTGGAATGTAGAATTTTTAGAGGTTCTTTTATGGTCCTTGCTTCAATTTACCAATAATATATGCATTTTTATTTACCAAATTCCAATAGATAGACTTCAATTGCATCTTGGGTTTCCCCAATATATATCAGATCCAGAAGCATCTGTGAATTCAGAAACTTTGTAATTAGCTTCTCTTTGGATTGAGAACTACTGACAACTTCTATTTGATAATCAAAGTGAGACATATTTAGTTAATTTAGTTTAGCACTATGGAGAACATATTTCATTATGCTTAATTGGTCACTGTTTCTTTTGGCAACATTGTTGTGTCTTTTGTTCACAAACCATGAAAAAGAAAAAAAGAAAAAGAAGAAATCAAGTGTGAAAAGTCACTTAAGAATGTTAATTATGAATTTCAATTGAACAATCGAGTGTTATGCCTTGGCCATATTCACAGATGGATGGATGGGAGAGGCGGGAAACGAGGTGAAGATGTGGAATAGAATATTAATACATTAATCCTGATCTTTAGATGTGCTATCAAATAGATGGATGATATTACTAGGTCTTTTGCGAAATCTTGGTAGCTTTATTAATTTTTAAAAGTACCATCTATTCATAGTGATAATTTGGGAAATGTATATCATATTGCCTGCACAGGAATGTGATTATCTTAGATCGATTGCCATTCCTCGCCTTCATGTTTCCACTGTTGTAGATGCAAAAACTGGGAAGGTATGCTCACTATGCAAAATCACTCTCTCATATGCAGCATCTATTATGATCCTTTTGGTAGTTTTGATTTCCGTACTTCTATTAAATAAATGTGCTTGGTGAGTTTCCACAATTTCTTAACAGTAAGTTACTTTTGCCTATAAAAGTACTCTGGTGTAATGTTCAAGTTAGAGTTTTTGCTTTGAAGTTTGTCTCTAGAAGAGCACTGACTTTCAAATACCACCTCAATTTGTATTTCTTTTGTGACAGTTCTACCCATTTTCTGTTTTTAGCGTAGAGGAATTTAGTTCAAACGTGTGCTTCACAGTAGGGTATAGGGAACAGATCAGATTTCACATGATAAATGGTTATGCAAGTGCACCTTGAAAGAGGAATTCCTTGAGTTGTTTCTGTTTGTAAGACATAGGCTACTATTAGCAACTCATGCAACATTGTATTTAGGAGAAGACAGCTTGATGGAGTTATTTGACTAAGCTGGATGAGCGTAAGACTTCATCTTCAGGTAAAGGGCAGGCTGAAATGGGGCAATAGTGAAAAAGGGAAGTTCATTGTGAAAGCATGTTTTATACCAACCATTACGGGAACAACATGATATTGAAGAATGGCTCCATGATATGGAAAACAAGTGCCAACTAACGTAGCCTGCTGCAGTCAGATAGAATTACTTAAAGCCTTCTTTACACAGGACAATCTGATTAAGAGAGGAGTCATTATGTGCAACCAATGCTAGATGTACAGAAGAAGCTGAATATTACCTCTTTCTTCACTGCCTATGGCAAAGGACATGTGTAATATGTTTTGTGTCTTTTAGGGGTATTTCAGTAATGCACTGCAGTCTCAAAGATGCTTACATTAGTTGGGACAATGGAGAGTTGTAAAAGCCATGAAGGTTATTTGGCAAATGATCCCAGCCTGCACTCCCTGGAGCATGTGGAGGAGAGGAACTACAGATGCTTTGATGGAATCTCAAGTCCTAGTCATTCCTTAAAAGACTGTGGGTGTGTGGTGGACCTTCTGTGCAAATTGTGCACAGTAAATAATTTGATCAGCTTATGAATTTTGTTAGCTCCTTCTGTTTTACGAGTTTCAGAATCAAACTTCACAGGAGCTATGTCCTTTTTTAATACTTATTTGTATCTCGTGAATGCTTGTTAATGAAATCCTATACTTCATCCAGAAAAGGTAGGTGATTAGCTCTCTCTCCTCAAGGAAAAAAAACGTAACGAGGAAATATAAGATATGCTTTAGCTTTCCTAGTTTGAACTTTGAAGGAGCGAGTTATTGAAGAATATGGCAACAATCATATAGATGAATAGGACTTCTCATACGATGAACGTGCTTTTTCAAAAGTTAAATGACTTCTCTATTTTTAGGTTTGTCATTGCCCTCTGAAAGACTAGTCTACCTCAATCCTTTGTCAATCAACTAGATAGATGAAATCATCTTTTATGCTATTTCTTTGGATCCAAGCTACATGATTTGAAATTTTAGAAAGTTCTTCCTTTGCGGTTTGATCTTATACAACTGTAGTTTCTATGAAATGCTATGATTGCGATTTGTCATTTTCTTCTTCCTTGTTTTTAGTGCTTGAAGTCCAATTTGATTGATAGCTTCTTCTTCTTCTTTTTTCACTAGGGAGTTAAGAGTGATGTCAGAACAAGTTCTGGTATGTTTCTGAACCCTGATGAGAGGAAGTATCCCATGATACAGGTCCGTACAGCTCAAGGTCCTCTAAATCGTTCTCTTGTTCTCTGTTCCCTTGCTGAAGCATAACATGATATGTTACTTTGTCATTATGTTTTCAAGTTAACAATGTATTATTATCCCATTGGGTATCCTATTTTTAATTTTAACCTGCTCTTTTTCCCAGTGTTTACAATTGAATGTTTTACTGTATAGGACATTGTGATTATGTGGTCACTTGTATTTGACAATTTTGGTCTTATGTTGGTGAAATTCTCTGTGTTCCTGTAATTTTCAGGCAATTGAAAAACGAATTTCTGTGTATTCTCAAATACCAGTAGAAAATGGGGAACTCATTCAAGTGTTAAGGTATGTATTATGACATTTGGTTTTTCAGTTTACCGTTGTGAGATGGCTGGCTAATATATGTCAGTATCAAGGCTAACATCTGCAGAAGCACAGGTATGAAAAGAATCAGTTCTATAGAGCCCATCATGACTATTTCTCTGATAGTGTAAGTTCTTTCTCAATAGTTTGTCACTTCTATTATTGGCTTATTGCTCTGTTTGTCTATTTCTCTTCTCAAAATGAGAGAAATACTTGCTTATTTTGCAGTTTAATGTGAAGCGTGGAGGTCAAAGAATAGCTACAATGCTCATGTATTTGAGCGACAATGTGGAGGGGGGAGAAACATACTTTCCTATGGTAATCACTAATGAATGATGAAACCTTGATTAATAACTTCTTTTTTGTATTATTGACACTCCATTTTCTCTGGTAGAGTACTCAACTTAAATTGTATGAAATGAATCTATTGTTGGATGCCTTAGTCATATTCAGTCAAATAATTAAGGAACAAAAATTATTTGTACTGACACTTCATAATCCTGGTATTTAATGAAAGCTTCATGTCTCTGTACTATCAATTTAAGTGCTATGTGCGTATTTTCAACATATCAATCAATATTTGATCACTTAACTAGGGGTTCCATGCAAAATTTGTATAATTTTGAATGGAGCTGCTTTGGATGTAGACATTTATATGGTGCTGGAACTTGTCCATAACCTTGTGTTTACCAGTTATATCATCTTTTTGCCCTTTACATTTGTTGATAGAAGAATTATCTGTTATATAAGGAACATGCCGAGTCTTAGTTGCAAATACTTTTCCTTTTATTTGATGTATGCTAAGTCTACAAATTTTGGGTGGACACCCTGTGAACAAAAAGAACAAAAATTGCTTAATCAGTAGTTTCTGGAGGAATTTGTTTGCTTTTATAATATTTAGTTTCTTGAGGGTTTGTGATTGCTCACTGCTGTCAAGAATTTTCTGCTGCAATTATTGTTCTTCTGTATTTCTTGCGAATGTTGCTTGAAGATAAGTTTGAATTGATTTTATGTTGCAGAAATCAATAAACATTCCATTTTTTGTCTATATTCCAAAAGATTGGAAACTTGATTTCTTTCTGTTTCATAATTGAAAGACGTGACACTAGAAAGTTCAAGTTTTGGTGATTTTAGCTTTACTGTATATCATGCCAGTATTTTCTGTAATTCGCATACTAAATTTTCCCTTGTTTTATCATGAGCATAACATTAAACCATTATTTTATCCGAGCAAAATAATTGTAATCCTAAATTGTCTAAACGAATTAAATCAAATTTTACAGCCTATAATCTTCTCACATTTCTATATTTATTGTATAACTAGTAGTAGCTAGTACAGATTTGAATGGTGGTTTGCAATTCGATAAGGGTGTAGGCATGGGAATAGTTTGCGCGGTCCGAGAGGCAGTATAGGAGTTGGGAAAAAAAGGGTGGAGGGTATAAAAAGTCTACCGAGTTGTTAAGGTTTTGTTAAATTTTGTTTACCGCTTTTTGAAAGGATTGAACTGGCTTATTTCAGATATGATTATGTGCTAAGTCTACTGAGCACAACATTTCAGGGAGAAATTCCCAAAATTAAGCTTTCACTTCCGGGCCAGAATGAAATTTGTCTTGTTATGTATGCTGTTCCCTGGAAATGTGTTACCAGGCCATATATGTTTCTTTTTCCATTTTTTCTGGTTTACCTGACCGTACATGTCGATTCCACCAACTTTGGTTGCCTTCCCCTATCTTTTGCGCAACTTTTTTCCCCCAGGTTTCTAGTTTCATGCCTGTGTTTTAATTTCAAATGCTGTCATCAGGCTGGCACTGGTAAATGTAGCTGTGGCGGCAAAATGATCCAAGGGTTATGTGTAAAACCTACGAAAGGAGATGCTGTTCTTTTTTGGAGTATGGTTAGTATTTTCACCTGCTATAAACCTTTTCGCTGGAACTTTTGACGAAAAATTCATCTATGGAACCCTCTTAAGTACTTCGAAAATGTTGGCCTAGTTGCTTTAAGATTTTAAGAACTGCAACATCTTGTTAGTCATTTTACTTGGCATCCATAATGTGTCACACACTCAATATTTCTAGCCAAAGTCTCCTTAATTGAATCTAGTTCCTTTGTGCATCGTTTGGACTAGATGGGATATGAGACTATTGTTTCATTTATTTACTGGATACACAGAGTTTCTTATTTTTGAACATGTATTAGAATTTTATACATAAAAGCTTCTGCCGCAGAGTACCAACAACATAGTGTAGACCTACAAGTGGAGTCTGGAGAGGGTAGAGGTGTAGGCAGACCTTACCCTATCTTGGGAGGTAAAGAGGTTGTTTCCGATAGATCCTTGGCTCAAGGAAAAACATTCCAAAACTGATCGGGATAAAAAAGGAAAGAAATAACGGTAGTGAAGAAACCATGGCAAAATACTGTAGAAACCATGTCAAAGCATTCTGGAAAAAGAAAGAATGAATTGAAGGAATGTTACTAAAGGGACATCAGGTGTGTTATTGGGACCCTTATGCCCCTCCCAGAGCTTTGGTCTAGTAATTAGAGCGGGCGCGTGATGTATGAATGAGGCACAGGTCACGTGTTTGAATCTTGCCACAGATAAAAAGTCTGGTATGTAAGTGGAGAAAGATAGAGAGGTCCTGGTACTTCATCCGAGTTTCAAACCGTGTGCTACCAGCACTCGGGGATTTCTCAGTTTTCATATTAGTTTTTAAATATCTATTATCTTTAAAACCTTTTTTTCTTTCTGAAACCATGAATTCCACTTGATCAATGCTGTTTTTTCCTTTTAGGGGCTTGATGGACAATCTGACCCTGATAGTCTACATGGAGGATGTGAAGTAATCTCAGGAGAGAAATGGTCAGCTACTAAATGGATGAGGCAAAGAACTGTATCCTAAATTCCTCATACATTTCTTCTTTTTTTTTTTTTTTTTGTTCTATCTATATTGTATCTTGATAGGAAAAAAAAGGAGTTACATGACTTTTGTAAAATTAGCAACACATGTTGTATTGTGAAAAAATGAAGCCATATATAGAGTTTACTAATTTGAACTTTCTCTTCATTTGCAACACAACAAAGAAGAGGGATTAGGGAAAGGAAAATTTAAAAAAATTTGGGTCATGGGCAGGTATGCTCTTATTTTTCTGCGAGAAATCCGTGATTTGAACCAGACTGACCAACTTCCCAACTGATCCAACGAATTCAAAGCGGATTTTGAATTTGAAGTTTATGGTCTCCTCCCAAGTTAATATTACAAGAATAACTAAGTTAATAATGAAATATTATTTTTGAACCTAAATTCATTATCGATAAATCAAATTGCATTTTGTTTGATTTTGGTTATTATTAGTTATGCCTCAAATCTCCACACCTTTAACTATCTCTTACATATTTTCCTCAAGTAGAAGTATATTAAGCGTATAAATAGTTCCATGTTATCAGTTTTTGAACTCTCCAATATAGTTAACAATCATTCAATGAATTGTTTGTGTTGTTAAGTTTTAACACGTTCATTGACTCCAATATAGCTAACGATCATTCAATGAATTGTTTGTGTTGCTAAGTTTCAATACGTTCATTGAATCCTTCGCGATGTTTGGTAGCACGTAACCATCTTCTTCAATTGCTAAAAAATGAACTTTATAAAATTCACTTCAAATTCTCAACTTTAGTTGGTAGCTAGTGCCTAGCTATCCCATGCTAGGCATAATAATATAGTAAAGTGAGTGGCATGCAAAATATATACGTAAGACATACATAATACACACAACAAAATTAAATTATTGGTTGTATTAATTATAACCTATAGAATCTTTAATTGTGACATTTAATTACTTGGAGTACTATGAGGTTGCACTTTATCATCCATATGATTTTTAGAGGTTGCAACTTTGCTATTTCATAAAACTATTCTGTGACTCGAAATATAAAACACACTCAAAAATCAATTGGTGCAACGATGAGGAATCCTTTATTAATAGTGAATTGAATTTTAGATATAAGATAGTATAAGAGAGAATGTTCCAATAATAAAGAAATTACTTAATCCAACAATCAGAAACATATCTCAAAAGAGTTCCGAATACAAATTCATATGTAATAAATCAAGATACAAAATGAAAATAGTATTCATGAGTTATTGCATTTCTCAACAAATATCATTTGTTTTGTTATTTTTAGTGAATATTCAACTTTAGATAATAAAAAAAATTATTATTCTTAACTCTTATCATAAATTCTTATATAACTTACGTGACTCAATATAAACTTGTGAACAAATCCACTTAAATTTAGCTAGGCTTTTCTATGAAGATTTGATTCTTTTTGAAATTATTGAAAACCACTACTTTTACTTTTTTAAGTCTAATGATTACTTATAACTCAGTGGATCACCACTTTTGAGAAGTCCAATGTAATACGAATTTTAACGGTATGATCAAATATTTATAGTCTAGTGATATAGAATATCTTTTATAACAATGTTACAAAACAAAATAAAAATTTATAACTAGCTAGTGGTGTTGTAGTCAGTGTCAGTGTCTTTGGTGCCTACACACCAAAAATTTAAAGATAAGATTTTTCGATATTTGGATAAAATGATTGAAACTTGATTCCTACATTCCAAACATAAAATGTGACATGGATGTCAGAATGACAGGGAAAAACTTATCTAAAACTTTAAAAAAAAAAAATCTGCTTTTTCCTTTTTAGTAAAATATATTTTTGGGTGTCAAATAATTTAAAAGGCAATAAATAAATAAATAAGAATAAGAGATATGTGCAAGTTAAATAAGTTTGTTAAAGAAATAAATGAAAATGATAAGATAAGTAAAATTAAGTCGTATATGAAGTTGTGATGATGCTCGCTTGCATTGAATAATTAGAGTGAGGTTGCTTTTAGTTTCAATTGATAAATACTATGAAATTGAAACTTAATAAATATGAAAAGAATTATAATTTACGTATAATATGTATTGTTTAGAGTTTTATATTATTTTTTTTAATTTAGTGAAGACTACTATTTAATTATAAGTAAGAAAGGTTTTACATCAATCAATAAATAGAAAAGCTTCGACCCAACTCTAAAATATTATAAGTATATAAATATAAATAAACATTAAAAAATTCAAATAGTCTCATTCGAGCAACGCAAGCAAACCTAACATTTTAGTCTCTGTCAACTATGTCATAAGAAATTTTTATTAAAGGTACTTAAATTTTTAATATATATCTCTAATAAGTGAGTTTAAATTAGTATACATAATGCTATTATTATGTTTAATATAATCTTTTGATTAAAAAATATTTTAAGTGACATTCTTTATTAACAGTTTCTTGAACAATTATTTTATTAGTGAAGTCGGGTGAGTTACCTAATTGGAAGAAGATGAAGAAGTACGGATATTCAATATTTCATAATAATAAAATAAAATTCACTATTCCAATAAAAACGAAATCAAATAAATTAATATTCAAGCGTTTTATACTAGTATAAATAAGAGGAATATCTACGAGGATGATTAAATTAGTGCTAACACATAATATTTTATAAAGAAGATTAGAAATTGATCTTTTTTTGTTAAACCCTTTTCAATAGGGATTCTTGTATTGACTGACGTAATATAATTTGTATTTCTTAAATATATTAGTGTTTAACCAGTTATAACTAAATGTAAACTTTTTTTCAAGATAGAACCTCCAATATGAGGTCAAATGATGGTTAACAACTCAGCCAGAAAAAATTAAAAAATAATTATAATACAAAGGTTTTATTTCTTTATATCAAATCATCAAACTCTATATTGAGTAAGGTTTTTAAGCCTTTCAAACTGATAAATATGTGTTTTTAACATCTGTTGCATGATTTTTATCGCACACAAGTATTTTAGTTTAAAAAAAATGATGAATGGAAAATTAAACGTACGTTGTATTTTAAGTTTTTTTTGTTTAATTAATGGCACACAAATCGATCGGCCTTTAATTTACGCATTTGTACCTTCTTCAATAGCAAAAAAAATAATTTAGAAAAACTATATAAGAGAATATATTCGTTATAAAGTTCAGTAGCAGAACAGACATATTTATATTTTCTATAAAGATGTGTCCGTAATTATTATTCCCTTTTATTACAATTAACTAATTAACAAAGAGAGAGAAAGGAATAAACTATATAGCATTTGCAATTTAAATTTCTTCAGATATTTTTCTATCGAATCATATCCTCTATCTATCTATTTCAGACAAATGTAAATGGTGAACAATTCCTCTAACTCCTGTATTAATTAGAAGAATAATTGAAAAAGAAAAAAGAAAATGTGTTACCTTGTTGTATTGGCCACGATTGACTTCTCATGAAATAATATTACACATTTTGCCGATACTTCATCTTTTACTGGATTTTGAGTGAATATATATATATTGTCATTTCCTCTTGCCATTAAAAACTCGTAAAACACCATCTGAATCTCCAGCTACGAGTGTGCATTGATTTTCGTCCTTTTGTTGCCAACATACGCTACTAACGAACCCATGCTCATGTCTTGGTTCGCGTCCATACATCCATATTGGTTCACCCCATCTTTTATCGTATACAAAAACTTGATTATTTTCTGAGCCACAACAAATTAATCCACCCGGTTTCCATACCGATAACCCTACAAACCTCCTACTATTACTATGCCCCTTGTAGGTGCGAAGGACCTTCTGGTCCTCCGCATTCCACATTTTTAAACAACCATCTATGCTCGAAGAAATAATAGTACGTTCATCAAGAAATCTAATGTAAGTAACTGCTTTCTCGTGTCCATCCAGGACAAAGAGTGGGTCAAGCATTTTCCTCATATCATACGCGTAGACCCTCCGGTCAGCGCATCCAACGGCTACGATTGGACCTTTGAACGGATTAAATTCGACGCAACACACGGGTGTACTATACCCTTTGGTAGGTTGTACCATAGCTAAACACTTGCCACTGTCACCGCACCGCGGGTCCCACATTTGCATGGTTCCGTCATCGGATCCGGATGCACCCAAAACCGGATCGGACTGACAATAGTCAATGCTCCAAACCCGTCTACCACCATGCTCATCACGCTCGAAAACGGGCATTTTTTTCTCTAGGTCATACTCCATAACCACTCCATCGTAATCACCCGACCCTAAAACCCGACTCCCTAAACCGGGTTTCCACTTTATACTCCCGAGTTTGGCCGGAGTACAAATAAAAAAATCACATGCATTACTGTGATCTAAAGCGAGAGGCGCATCGCCGATACGCCTCTCGCCTTGGACAGACTTTACGGTGTAAATCCGAATTTTCCTAGCAATACCACCAGAAGCTAGGAAATTACCACAAGGGTCAAATTCCAACACACCAATTGTGTCACAACCAGATCCACTAAGATTATTACAAGATGAAATAATAGTAGAAAGATGAAAATCCCATTCACATCTTGCTTTTTCTTCTTCTTCTTCTTGATGCAAAATTGATGAAATATCTGTCATTTCCCATTCATACTACGTACTAATAATTTTTGGAGTTGTAGTAGCAAAAAAGAAAAGAATTGTTAGTGCAAAACATTACCCTTTTTTTGGAAATTAAACAAGAAAAAAAATTATAGTATCTAAAGTTAATGAATTTGAGTAGTAGTATAGTGTAAAGAAGGGGAAATTAAAAATTGTATAATGGCTTAGTTGTATATAAGTGGAGGAGACAAAAAAGGAATTGTGGTAGAATATGTACCTCATATTTGTTTTGCAAGAACTAAATGCTTGTGGATACTAATGCATATTGTGTTACGTGGAATAACCAAAGCCTTTTGTCTATTCATCAAAAGTACACTCTATTATGATTGAGGATTTAATAGATTTATGTACACTAATAAATTGGCAAGATTTTCTTTTTTTCTAAAATAATATTACTGTATTTTAGCTTGTGTGATAGTACATAATTGTTTTGAAAATACGAATGCATGTATTATTTTCGGATTAGAGATTTATTAGAAATAGTTTATCTATTCAATAAAATTAAAAGTAAGGACTAGGTACATCTCATCCCACCCTCTCTCAAGTCTACTCACTTGATATATTGTAGTTACGTAGAATTATCTTTATTTAATTTTTTTAGATAAATTATTAATAGGTATTTTTCAAGTGCTGACAAAAATAAATAAATAGAAATTAACTTTCAAATTCATCGTTAATTTGCCTCAAAGTATGGGGCCTTAGGAGAGATTATCGGGTTCACGTGAATGTATGCTCATATAGAATACATAGTGTCATTATATTTAAAACATATTTAAATATATATGTGTGAATGCGCATTCAAAATATTATATGATACAATAATGATTGGGTATACCTTTCTGAACGAGAATAGAAATTTTAATCTTAAATATATCTTGTCTAGTTTTCGTTCTAAAATTAGTTATCGCCTCTCACAATTAATTTTGAACCATACTTTTAAATGTTTAATGAGTGCAAAAGACAAAATCTAAAGATCAAATCAATTAAATTTCTATATTAGATTCACTTTTTCATAACAGTGACCATCCTCTATATTTTTTGAATACGTACGTATCTGTCTTTAAGTAATACATAATTAACAAAAGAAATTAATTATCATATAATAAAATCAACGATCAATTTTTTATTATTTATTTACCCTTCTTTTTTTTTTTTTTTTTTGATAGCTCAATAATATAAGAAAGTTGTTGATATGTAGTTGTTGTTTTTTTTTTTTGAGATTTGCAAGTTGATGATTTGATTCATTGACATGAAAGTGGATAATGTGTCATGTATGTTATTTTAATGTATATGTACCACTTGACTTAAAATGTGGGACAAGTTCATGGTATTTTATGAATCGGCATCGCAAATATGGCCTTTTCTCATTACCTATAAATATAACGTGTGGATACAAATTTAATGTATGATTCTACTGTCTCCACGTATGCTCTTGTATCAAATAGTTGCTGGAGATTTAAATATACAAGTACTTTTTATCAACTATTTTCTCTAATTATGTGATATAGTTGAATTTTTTAAAATTTAAACTTTTAAATATCAATAGTAATTTAGGCATAGAAGAAAAAAAAATAGGAGAGTTTAAATATAGAAACACTCATATTAATTGTTAAAAGGGTTGGAAAGAGGGACTCTTTTTGTTTGGTTGATTGTTTTTTGATAAAGTTTATTTTAATTCTTTATTTAATTATTTAATTAAATTAAATGGCCAAAATATTTTCAATTAATTAGTTGATAACAGAAATGTTGAAATTAATCGAAATGTTTTAACTTTTTAGTTGATTAACCCGACCCGATTCAGATCCGCGCACGACCTGTTTGATTTAAAAAATTTGCCATTTTATTTAAATTTTCCGCCGTTTTTGGAAAAATAAATGCGTTAAAATTAGTTATTTTGAAATTTACTCCAAAAAATTAAAATTCTTCATGAAACACAAATATATGCAATTGTTTAGATATAGAAAAATTATTTATATAAGATAATTATTTCATAGTTTTCAATTTAGGACTCCTTAATTTAATTTCAACAACAATACCAATAAATTATAATGACTAAAATCTAAATTAAGAAAAATAACTAAACTGCTCTGCAGGGTCAGTCTAACAACTTGGCTATTTCATGTCAGGTCGATTACATTATTTATTTGACTTAGATGTACATTTATCAATTTAGATATCATAAAAGAATAGAATTGTCTTTTCTCTTAAATAAAGATTTTAAATCTTTAAATTAAATTATTTTTTAAAAAAAAAAAAGAACTTTATCAGAAATACTGCGATCCAACCCGAAAAAAGTTCACACAAATTCAATCTTCTCTAGTTGATCTTTCTTCAATTAGAGTTTGGAACCAATGGTGGAGTTTGATGTGAAAACGGGTGATTCGAGGGACTTGAGTTTAATAAAGACTAAAGTAGTCATGTGGATAAGATAGTCTAGTCTTATTTGCCTTTTAAAATTGTCGTGAATTATATATAGCGGAAGAAGCTTAAAACTTTGATATCACGAGAAACATGAGGCTAATGTATTGCATAATGTTTTGTTTACATAGTGTATTGTTATACACTTGCAAGTAGATCATAGTGTATATACAACACAAAATCAGCCTCCATCTTGTACCTATGAACTTGTCATCATGTTCCTACATACACACCACAAAAAATGTATATTCAGCAAAACCTGTATTTAACAGAAAACAGGTCCTTCTATAAATGATTTAAGAGCAAACTCACCAAGTCACCTCCATCATTGTTCAGAGCCCCCATTCTCTAGCCACTTTATTGGCTTCTTCATAGACATAGTATACAACGTAAGTTATACCCGTCAGAAGCTCGAAAATTTCTTCCAATTTCACTTTGACTATTTCATTTGGCTTAAGGCGACCATTAACATAGTGGACCAACATTATGTTATCGGACTCCACTATCAACCTCTCTGGTTTCAGTAAAGTCAATCCATATTTCAAGCTAGCCAGTTCAGCTATCACATCATCTTCAAAATTAGATTCAAACTTATAACAGTATTTAGTTAAGCAATTTCCGCCTTCATCTTTGAACACGCCACCATATCGTCCAAGCTCACCCTCTTTTCTGCCAATACCATAGATGTTTAGCTTAAACCAACCAACCTGATGAGGCAATGCGCACATTCTGAAGTCACGAGGGTAACGTATAAAAGCCAAGTTTTCTTTAAACTCCTTGCTAATCTTCTTGCTTTTTAAATCATGCTTAATGACCATTTCAAAATACCTGCAACACAGATGTTAAAAAGTTATTTAGGGATGAAGTAAACCTTTCCCTCATATTGTTCCTTCAGGTCAGCTCTGTCACTTTATTGTTTTCTGGAAGCAAATACTTTATAAGTACTTTGCATGATCCAACCAACAAAATCGAGATTCTTCAAATAGCACTTAAATCTTACGACAGGCTGAAACCATCATATGCAACAGAGACTATAGGCTACTGATCTCGATGATATATATGCTAATTGGCAGAACCTTTGTTCCCAGTATCAATAGAACAACAATAGAGAACTGCATTTGAAAAAAAATAATGAAAACTTCAGTAACTAGTCACACATCCAAGTACCTCTGCCTGTATAACCAGATACATACTGGTAAATTCTTGACCCCTTTAAAGAAATGCCAGCCAAATCCAAGGAACAAACTAGGATACATCTGACAGTCGCTAGATTCTGGTATGGGAATCTCTTTTCTGAACAGATGAGTTATCGATAAGCGTATCCTTGTTGCCACAGTAAACTGATCATAAGACGGTAGGACCTCTTCCATAGCCTCCAATGAGTTTGTCAGCAGAAAAATCTGCTCAAGAGAAGATGAAGACCAGTTTGCTTCCAATATGTTGCCAAGAAGAAAATAACTAGGAGTAGGCATGTAGAACATAGTTGGTCCCTGAGCTTTCCTCCTACCATTTTCATCATTGTGAAGAGCCTTAAGACCGAATATCCCAAAAACTTTCATATCAACGGTAGACATCACAGGATCATAGATCTCTATATCGCCCATCCAATCAACACGATCTTTTAGTAGGAGAAATAAGGCAAGCTGAACTTGTGAATTGTAATTAAATTCAATGCTTCCCAAACCATAAATCACCACCTTAGCTTTTGAATTGGGGCCTACTGGAAGGTCACTCAAATGAGGGCTGATTTTCTTGAGACCCAAGACCATTTTAGCATAGAAGTTAGAGTTCTGAACATTCCTTTTCATCAGGTCTATCTCTTTAAGCAACCTTTTTACCTCATCTTCGATGTGAAAAACAGTATCTAAACTCATACAGTCATTCATCTTATGACTTTCAGATTATCGTTGACGTCTAGCAGTTTAAACACTGTCCAGAACAGTTAAAATGAATCAACCTTCCCTTATGTTTAGGACTTGATACAAACCTGCAAGTCTAGAACTTCAAGTACAAATCAGTAGCAGGCGGAAGTACTTTACAGCAAGAAAAAATACATTTCTCATTATTTGTGTAAGTTAAGAACTAAAAAGTACATAATTGAGTACAGAATGGACCCTCCTTTAATCCATTCAAAATCAATCACGTTGGATTTGCAATCATTTGAGTACAAATACAGAACTCTTCTAAACTCCATTTCTTCCATCTAGACCACTTTGAACTATGCACTAATGAAAATTGATACACTGAAGTTACAAATCACAGATCTAATACACAGAAAAGAATATAACAGTCTGTATTTTCATCTGGATAACACGCAGTTCAGCTAGAAAGTTGTGACAATTAGGTGGCAACTGTAATCCCATTCAATTGTCAGAATACATTCTGTCTCCTTGACCCAGTTGACATCTTCTCTATTATAAGTAGATTCTATTGACGTAAAAGAGGAATACAGACATACTCTCTTTCTTTAATCCATTCATACTATTAAACTGTAAAATCAAGAAATGCAATTATCGAGTAGAGATACAATCTCTGCTGAAGTCAATTAAGAAATGAATATTTTTTTTCTTGAATTTCCTATTCTGTCTTAAAGTATAACAGAGTTTCTTTGTATTTCATGTGGATAACAAACAGGTAAACTAGAGCAAATTGCTCTTCTATTGAAATTTGAAAACAGAAAGAGTATAGGACGATATAAACACCTAAGGGAATTCAATTCCTCACTGAATACCTAGCTAGTGCAATTTAAAATGAAACGGACTCTGCATTTCACAAGCAATTGTTCTTCTCGCTGGAAATGCTAGATCGCTCATACATACAGAAAACAAATTCGAAGATACTGAGAGCAACAAAGTCAGGAAACAATTACTTACCGCGAAGAGAAACGAATTCGATGATTTATGCGGTTGGCTCAGTAAACGATCGCCATTGAGGATCCTTCAATCGAGTTGAAACTATTAGAATTAAAACACATTGGAAGATACTGAGAGCAACGAAGTCGGGAAACAAGTAGTACTGTTACTTACCGAGAAGAAGAATCAGTAAACAATCGCCATTGAAGAGCTACCTTGAGAATGCGATGAGAACTTAACTTGTTGAATTCTGTTGAAGTTCGTCTTTAACACGAAAGAATTTTGAGCTAGTTGAATTGATGAGAACTTGTTGAGCTGTTGCTTGTAACTGCTCTGCCACATGGCAATGCGCGCCTAAAAGAACTACCGAATTATTGAGTTGAGTTAAGTTGTTGCTACCCAAATTGCCTTCAAATTATGTAGTAAAATTTTGATATGACCGGCAGTGCTAGTTTTGAAGTTGCAGACTGATTCGAACACAAATTTTGATTATTCAACCTACTGGCAGAGACTGTTTGAAGTTTCAGACTGATGGTGCTGCTCAGTCAATGAAGGGATAGAGCAACGCATCAATAAAATTACCGGAAGCAAGCGACATAGCCTGGTTCCAATACTCAGCGGTTGGGTATCAGAGTAAGAACGTGGGTGATGCAGATGAGACAGACATGTTACGAGGCAGAAAATAATATGAAGGATAAAAGCAGAGACCAGCCGTATGAGTGAAGGTGATGGGACATGTTAGAGGGTCGAAAAGAGAAAATAAACATGGAGACACTGGTCATTGTTTCTCATTTTCTCAAACACAAACCTAAACAACGTTTTCCAATAGCAAACACACTTAAATCTCATCAATCAAGTTGCCAAAAAAAAAATACAAATGAATTCCATAAGTGACAGTTGACTAAAATGAGAATACTGTGTCAAAATTACACAACCTATAACCTCATCTGTCCGGGTATAAGGAACTTTAACGAGTCTTTGGTATCCCAACTTAAATTACAAAATCAGCTGCACTATTGCAATTACAATAAACAAATCAGCAGTCTTCAGACATTTTAGATGGCTCCCATCTAGCCTGTACCTTTGAACTTGGCATCATATTCATACGGTTGCTGCACAACACGAAAAAAACAATCAGAAAAATCTAACTGCACTTTTTCGATCGTCAAAGAAAAAAGCTCATTCAAAACATATACAAGAGCTAGGTAAACTAAGAACTTAATATAACAGACTTGTCTACAAGTACTGTCCATTTTACCCATCTTATATAGGGGTTGGGGGGAGGCTAAGGGTGAGCAGAAAAAGAAATGATCTGAAGTCTATATAATGAACCAAGTACGGGCAAGTGTATTCACTCTTTACTTTATCAAGTGACAACAAAAAGATAGGCTGTCAAAATTAACCCACAAGTCCAAAAATTTCTTCTTTATTTTTTGGTCTGAACTCAGCTGTCTGCCATAACTGGAATCAAGATGCCACAACAAATAAACAGAATAGGAACAAATGACACTTCATTAAACAGACCAACAGGGTAGAAATTAACATTCTGCAACCCAAACCCCCCTTGCCACCCCCACCCCCAAAAAAAAAATGTTCCATGAACCATTTATGCATTCGAAGAAGAGGAAGAAGATAAGGACATGAAAATGCTGGGACAAGTTGGGCATTTACCAAGTAGATGGCTGAAATCGACCTGCCAGCAAACCATCTCTTGTGCATGGCTTGTTGAGCACGAGATGCAGCTTCAACACTATCAAACCGCAAGTACACGTAACCAGAGGTATTCCTGCCAAAAGATACATCTACGATCAATAGCTGACGAAAATGACATTGATTTACCAGTAAGTAGCCAGCCCGAATAGCTGATTATTGGATCATAATATTTAAGAATAAGACTTGTCTAAACAGGAATGGAGAACTAGCCACTTAAAAAACCACAGGGCAGTCAACAATACAAATTAACCACGTACTTGTCCACATGGATATGCTTGACCCTGCCATACTTGGAACATTCCTCCTTTACATCATCTTTAATATCCAAATCAAATTCTGGATCCGTCTGCAGCACACAATTGGAAGATCAATATGTTGTGAAATAACAGAGAATCAGATATGCACCTCCTCTATCCATGATGGTTCAGAAATGTGCTGTTAAATGTGACTCCACAGGGACACAAACCTCAGTTGCAGGATCAAACATGTTTTTTAATAACAAACACTCGCTGGGTATCCCAATGGGTTCAGGAGCCATGGAAGCAATGAGTTGTGTTGGGAGCATATTCTGAAAAGCTGTTGCTCCACCCATTGGCATGCTCATTGCTGGCTGAGCTGCACCATTAAGTGCAGGAACTCCTAGTGTACCCGCAACACTGCAGAGGAAAAATTTGAGCATTAGATTTTGCATGTAAAAACACTCCTTTTCTTTTTTCTTTTTTTGGGGGGGGGGGGGGCATAAAAGAGGGAGAAAGCTGGACATACCCTGAAGCAACACCACTGCGGTCCAATTTTGCCATAAGCATGGCCCTTGACTGAGCATTCAATGCCTGGAATACACAAAAACGATTCAGATGGATGTGCACTTTATAACAGAGATAGCAATTACTAAAAGCCTATTTGGCAGTTTTTCCCCATCTTTGCACAAGGTTAATATCATAGAGAATGAATTCATCAGATTTCTAATGTAACAGGCATCCACATGCAGAGGTACCAAGAGAAAAAAAAAGATCAAACATACGTTTTCGTTAACTTACAGGAAAAGGAAGACTTCTGTCTTCCCAGTAAACATCATATTACGAATGGATTAGTCTTTATTAAAAAAATACTAAGTTCCATCCCCTATACTTCATACTTCCTAGAATGAATGAACTCAGATCCACTGCTATTGAGCTGCTTTGAGGATGGCTTGCCAAGTATAACACCAACGATATACTCATTGAAATCACACAAGTGGGGTCTGGTTTAGTCAAAGTGAGAATTGTGCACCAACTAGCTGAAAAAGGGCATTTGATGTGCGTGCACTTAAATAACTATTCTTTGACATGGCGTATTAGAAAGAACAAAGCAAGATCCCCTATAGTAAACTCATTAAGTTTTTGCACAAGTTCAACAAAGTTTTGTTGCAGAAAATATATCATGGTAAAGTTGATGAAATTACATAGCACTCGCCTGTTGCACTTTCATGCGATTATTAAACTAGACAGAGTATAAACTATTAGTTGAACTTCAGCAATTACATAAATTAAAGTTAATGAAAGGAATATTAAAATAATGATTGAAAAGTTAGCTTGATATTGCAAACATCAACATCGATGTTTATGCAAAGATATGACACTTGCGCCCAAGTCATGTCTCATATCTAAAAGATAGCTTGTGTTTTGGGGGGGGGGGGGGTCCAACCGTCCAAGATTATTAAACCACCCATCCATTCCACATAGGATGGAGGACTCTAACCCTTCACGCTTAGGCCCAACGGGAGCATGGACCGGTAGCCCAAATAGGGATGGGCCTAGCTATAATACCATGTAAAGATATGCACCTGGGCTTAGCTCAACCCCATAGTTAGGGATTGAACTCTCGAGAAAATGTGGATATTGTATAAAATAGTATTATTTATGGGGCAGTGCTAAAGTCTCACATTTATTAACATCCCAAAATAGGAAAAAAGAAGTGCTGTAAATTTTCTAGAACATGTAAAAACAAGAACTAAAAATCAGGTAGAATTCTGCCTGAGTGGCTTCAACACAAAATTAGAATTTCCCTCGGAGGAAGAGATATCACTCGTTGAAAACAACATAACCAGATGGATGAAGTCAAAGCAGAAACTTCCTAAGCCTTGATAATGGCTCCGTGTTACGCTCTTTTTCGGTTTTATGCTTAGCGTTCATGGTTTTGTTTCTCTGTTTTCATCTGTGAACCAAACCCAGACCAAAACAAAGAATCACTATCTTGTTTCGGTTTTGTTGGTTTTTCCCACATGAAAATACAAATTCATTTCAATATCTACTAGAGCTAAGACACAATTTCTCATATGTCTATGTTTAGCGAGAATCAGTTAACTTGATTAAACCTATTATCTATTGAAAGCATATATCTGAGACAAAATTTCACTATGAGACGTGACAACTTACAAACCTATCTAGCCTCGATGCTAAAACAATAAATCACTTTGAAATAACTTCAATACAGAAGATTGGAGTACACAAGACGACGTTTTAAAAAAAAAATCTAAAACAATTTTTTGTGGTTAAAGATATTTAAAGTGTCTTGAATAAAAATATTTTTTTATGATCATAAACTTTATATATTAATGAATTATTTAGTTGGTTTGGTTCATTTTTTTCTTGAATACCGAACAAACACCATAAAAGAAAAGGGGAATTAGGAAGAAAGTAACAGAGAGATGAACAATAAAAATTAATGCATAACACTGGCAAAACATGGATGGACCTTTTACCACCTCCATCATACTGATAATTTACGAAGTATTAAACCTAAATAAAAGGAAAAGATGACTTGTAAGGTCCTTCTCTAATGATTTAAGAGCAAACTCACCAGGCCACCCCCTTCATCATCATCAAAGTCTGCAGTTTTAGCTCCAGCATCTTGTACTCCAACATGTTCAGTAACGGATGAAACCTGCATTGAACCAAAAAGCCAGTCAAGGATCAGTAGATATTGTCATACAACAGTATTCAGAGAGGTGAGGTCTACAGAGACCATACATCAGCAACGAGTTTCGTCTATCTACATACCTTGATGGTCCGACCCGCAATCTCAAGCTTACCATTCAAACTTTGAGCCGCCTTAGCATGTTCAAGTTGAGCAAACTAAGATGAACCACAAAGGAGATACTCAGAGAAATAAAATAATGATAGAGAAAACACAGGATAGAAATATTGCAGTTCACTAAATACTGACTTGGACAAACCCAAATCCTTTGCAATGTCCTGTTTCAGGATCTGTAGGTAATTGAACAAGCTCCACTGGCCCAAAAGCTTCAAAAATCTGACCACACCAGATACAACAGAAAACAATTAGAAATAGAAGACTTCACTGAGTCAGACTATTGTGGCAAAGACATTGGAAAAGTCAATTACACATGCTGGAAAAAAACTAGTGTTACAGAAGAAATAAAGTTTAGGCAAACACATGTATGGGTGTCTATCATGTACTGAATTTACAAGAAAGACAAAATCCCAAAGAAAAATCTTACGATTTTTTTCTTTCCTATAAATGAAGGATTTGATACATAAACATATAGGCGTTTTCATGAACTATATATTTCCTCTAAAACACAGATTTGTTCAGCAACATGTTATATTTTATAAGTCAAGGTAGATCGGCGTTGCAGAATATTGCGTCTTTAAGCGCCGCCATTATATAGAGCACATGACAAGTGAATATTCTAGTGGCTATACACAGATAAAGAGAAGTCAGTCTTGTTACCTGTCTAAGCTGCAATTCTGTCATGTTAAAGTGAAGATTTCCAACATAAAGTTTTCTTTCTGAGGCAGCATTTGGCCCCGCCAACCCTGATCCACCACCAGACGCAGTTGACTGAACAAGGTTCTTTTCAGCTTCAGAAGGTTTTACCATTACTGGTTGGCCAAAGAGCAAGCGACCAGATAAAGCAATAGCCATTGGCACGGACATAGCATCATAAAACTCAATGTACCTGCATAGATACCAATAATTCATTAACGAAACTGAAACTCAATGAACCTGCATGGATCCCTTGTTTTTTTGGTGCACCCAAGATATACCTAGTTGTTTAGATACTTGGGTGGCTTTTGTAGAAAATCATGCATTATGCAAGCTTCCTACTTCTAGATTTACACCTTGAGTACGGTGTTAGATTCTCCCTGTTGTTAATACTCCCTTCGTTTAACAAAAAATGACATAGTTTGACTTGACACGAAGTTTAAGAAAATAAAGAAGACTTTTGATCACGTGGTCCTAAAATAAAATTATGTCAATGTACGAAAATGCCCTTTAATCTTGTGGTCTTAAACATGCCACGTGGAAAGTTATTACCAAAAAAAGAAAGAGGTCATACTTTTAAAACGGAGGGAGTAATATTTTTACTTCATCTAAAATATCAATGGAAGTAACTAGCCCCTAGAACAGCAATAAGTAATCAATGTCAACAACCAGATTAAACCCGTGCTTGGAATTCCCAACAGTAAAAAGTAAGAAGAGCCACAAGAAACTTCTCGGAATTCCACAGAGGTAAATACACAGACCTTGGTCCCACTGGCATACCAATAGTACTTAGGTAAATGCACTTGAAATCATGCAGTTAGCATCTGATCCATATCCCTGGAACTTTAAATGCTCTCAAGACCAATTACTGCTGTTTGTTTTACTATGGTTGCAATTGTTATATTATCTACAGACCACATCTCATAACTATAAACTTCAAATGATGCAATCTTGGGATCCAGTACTTGGCAATCCAAATAAACCTCTTCATTTTGTAAGTACAATACAAATAACCTTAGCTCCACCAATCATAATGATTTTTCCAAGGAAATCAAAAATGCATGTTTACAACGACAACTACACGATCCTCGACTTAGGTCAGCATAGAACCATCACTTTACATTTCCTCTGCTTGAACACATTTTATTTACAACCCACAACCTTTCTCTCCTTATCCAGACTTGGGACTGGAAATATATTTTAGGCGTCAGACGTCATAGAACAACCAAACAAAAGGAAGATTTATAAAAAAGCAAAAACAGCCATGAGAAACACAGTTTTTCTAAAGGCATAGTGTAAAAGAGACACAGAAGTCGGAGGAACAAATCAAGAATACAGTTTGATTTCAACACAGCAATTTTATTAACCATCATTAGTAGACAAACAAAAATTCAGTTTGAATTAGGAAAATGATATGCCCCAATGCTACAGTCAATCAAATATGATTAGCGTCCCCCTCCAAAAAGAAAGCTGCACTGCATAAATCCTTGGGACTTTAAGGAGTACTTCACAAGCAAGATGCACATTAATTTACTTGAGAAAGAAATCAAGGAAAAATTAAATGCAAAATTGTAAGATAGAGAGTTGAGTTTCACAGACATACCCAACTCCTTTAGATCGCCTTGAATTCCGGTCCATGATTAACCGCACATCCCTCACCTAGAAATGTATAAAATGAGTGTCAAAATATAGAAATCACCAGGATAAACTGTATTTAGAGGGCCTTTTGGTACACTCATACAATATACACCACAAGACCTGCAATAGGTCATGCATAAAATCATCAGTTAAACCTGATCAGACTATCATTGCTCATCCAATCAAGTATAGAATCTTGAGACATGAGAATGTAATTAAGCTACCTGATACTGAAGGCAGAGAAGCAGTTACTGCAACAGCAAGGAGATGCATACTGCATGCACTAATAGTTTATGGAAGAAGGGTCAAGCGAAGAACACAAATCATTTTTTGGGTCCTAAACATTAAGTATCATATCAATTCTAGAGGACCACAAGAAAATGAAATTCTAGGACAAGCATAACCAGCACACATTGATCATCAAACCATAAATTTGCCAGCAGCATAGTTCATTTACAATAAAGCAATATAGAGGACCAAGTGAACTAACCTTTCCTGCTTGTGAGAAAAACTCATACACATCCCTTTCAGTCGCCTTCAAGGGCATCTACAAAAGTTCGAACCAAATAAATCAGAGAATGAACCTTTTGACCAGATAAACCACCTAGCTAGAAATGACTATGTATGTTGTATGTAGATGAAAAAGGCAGAAAAGAAGATGTTGAAACTATTTACCTGGTAAGCAAAAACAGTTCTCTGGTCCCTTTCTGGATCAGCTTCTGGTTCTATTTTTTCTTTCTTCTCCTTGAATCTCCTGTATAAATGACTCAGACCATGATGAGAATCTGTATGGCATAGATCATAGCAAAAAATTGTTTTAAACATGAATTTATTAACCAGCTAGAGCTCATGACCCTTCACTTTCTTATGTCACACTATAGAACATATTGAAGCAAATCAACCTCTAAATCACATTAACCTCAAGGCTAGTAAAGAACGAAAAAATATGAGGCTCTGGTTGTAAAATTTAAGTTGCACATAGTAGGGAGTGGATTTTCATTTCAAGTACTTTATGTAGCACCTGCTACATTGAAGGTAATCAACTACTATAAACATCAAAGCTCAACCAAACTTGCATAAATACATGGACATTCTACAAATTACATTATGACATGAGGAATCATCATCCTCTAAAGCCTCCCTTGCTGTGCTAAATTTCACCTCTTCTCAATTAGATGGAGTAGCTACTGCAGCAGGATAGATCATCAAGGCAAGCCCTTTGGAGACAAATGTGGAAAAAGTCAACAAGATTCTAAAGTTTTGGATAGACCAATAGGCTAGTAGAAAATGCAAACTTCATTTATCTACTTGTTTAGGTGAATATAGCACGATCTCCTCATAAATGCTCAATGACCCCCAATGAGTTTCATCTTATATATCTAAACAGGAAGCAAATAGAAATCCAACCACCAGCAAAACGCAACATTCCCAGAGAAAAAGAAAACAAGTACAAATAGAGCAAATTCTAGAAGATAATTTGAACTTTCGAAGCATCTTCAAGTTAAGAATATGAATGCAGTATGTGTTGTGACATTATACGCTGCCCAGCACCAAAATTTTGAGACTTTTCCCTGCTTTCACAAAAAAAGAATGACATATAGGGTTAATGTATTTTCGTCTTCGAACAGAAGAAAAGGTTGAAAAACTGATACAGCCTCACACCATATGCTTTGCCAACCTAGAAATTCAATACATCATTTGTCAACATCTCAAATCAGATTTAAGAAAAAAGTAACCTTAAATCCATCAATGCAAAAACATTAGAAGGATTCAAGAGTGAGCGAAAATCTCAAAGACCAAAAGAAACTTAACAGACCTTATCATACTCAATATATGTGGGAATAAGCCACTTCTTCAATCGAGCCTTGAAGGGTTTCCGCATTGTTAGCCCATTAAGATGTGGAAACAATCCATCTACGATTTCAACCCAAGTCAGAATATTACATTCTTTGTGGATAAACTGACACTCTTTTACGCACTTAGACCACTTTAAATTGCCTTCTCCGTTTGAACCTACTAGAACTCAAAACACTCAGCAGAGTGTGTTCAAGCACATACTTAAACTCAACCATTACCTAATTTTCTGTTTTTTGGGTTACAAAACAGTGGACAGCCCGGTAAAAAAATTGATATAAATTTGAGATATAAAGATGATGAGATGCAAATATTGATCATTTCTTTTTAGTTTTCGCAATGCCTTTCACCACATTAGCAGCTACATGATTGCAATTGCCAACCAACTACATAACTGCAGTTGCCAACCATATTGATGTACATTGGAAACTATTCATCAATCACTACATCCTGAATTAATAATTATCATCAAAACACTAATCATTTTGAAATAAACTCAAAATTGTTAAGAAGCAACAAACAGCAGCACTTGATATGACATGAGACTAATAATGTAACATAAGATACAAGCGAAGCAAAGAGTATAACCTGCTGTCCCGTGATTCAAAGTCACGCTCGCTGTCTCTCAACATCTCTTTCTCTCGCTCTCGCTCGATTCTCGAGCGACTACGGCTCCTCCTTGACCTCTCCCTCTCCCTATCTTTCTCCTTATCTCGCTCCTTATCTCTATCTCTATCCCGATCTCTACTCTTCCTATCTCTATCACGTTCCTTCTCCTTCTCCCTGTCTCTATCCCTCTCTTTCTCTTTCTCCTTTTCCCTTTTCTCTCTGTCACGGTCACGGTCTTTTGAGCTTCTTTCTTTGTCCCTCTCAGATTCCCGTTCCCTACTCCGATGCCTCGATGACCTTTCCCTATCTCTCTCCTTATCCTTCTCTCTGATGCTTTCGCCGTCCCCGCGAGACTTTTTGCTGCTCCGGCGCTCTCTATTGTCGTCGTCGGCGTATTCCTCACTTCCATCTCTCTCCCTTCGACGATAGCCTTTCTCGCTCTTCTCCTTCTCGGCGCTGCTGTTATTGTCTTTGTCTTTGCTCTTCGTAGAAGTACCGTTGGTCTCTTCCACAGTCTTCTCCAGATAATCGTACTCGTCGAAGTCCATTTGCGATGATGCTCTCTGCCGGTTGGCCGATGGCTCGGTGTTCCGCCAGTGAAGTACTGGTTAGCTTTGACGGAACCCTATACCGTAGCGAACTCTGAAATTAGGGTTTTTGCAAACTGGTTCAAACTGAGAGGCTATCAAGTCAGTTTTTTAGTAGTAGTTTGTATATGTGGATATTTTCAAGTTCTAATATACTAGTAATTTTTAACTCAATTGGTCCCTCAAATCTTAAGATTGCTCTATTTCTGTCCTCCCTGTTTAACACATACTGCCAAGAAAGTCCTTCAGGTATATAAAATAGGAAAAAGAATCAAATATGCTCTTAAACGATTTAAAAATGTTAGGGTATACCTCGTTTGAAGTTTGGCTCACTTGTGTTCTTGTCGTCAAACTTTTCGCATATATATAACATTAGTTGGTTTGCTAAAAATATCCAACTTATTTTTCCGTTTCTTTAAATGACAAATGAAATTATCACCTCCTTTTTAAATTACAACATGGCATTTATATTAAAAATAATTAAATTAATACGCCTCTTTTAAACAACCAATTTGATTCGGGCACTACATCTACCTTTTGTGAGACAAGTGACATGCCTTGGAAAAGATGTCTCAATTCGTTGTGCTGAGACCAAAAGTACCATGTAATCTCTACGTATGGTCATGTCTTTCGAGTTGAATATCATTTCGTATTTTTAAATACTCCATTTTTAATTATTGCATCGATGAGTAAAAAGTTATACTTGTGTTTGATAAGACTCGCTAATATATCTGATGCTTGATTGATTTTTCGATAGTATTGTTGAATTCGACAGTTAACATGTTGCATAACATTTTTAATAGCCTTGATGATATCTGATATGTGCTAAGAAATTTTCCGTTGACCAACTTTTCAATTTTCTTCCTTTGTCCGCCTTGACTTTAGTTTTATTCAAATTGAAATCAACAAGATAAACTTTTATGCAGTCGAGACCAAAAAAAATTTAGAGTGCAAGTCCTGAAAAAATAATAAATGATATATAGGATTCTGAAATGCTAGGTTTCCAACCACAAGCTCATTGTTTTTTGCTTAAAGAAGTTGTTGAAAGAATCAACAAAACAATTTTTGAATTTGTGTACTCTGCAATCATGACATTCAACCTATCAAATTTAAAAATCCTAAAATTTTTGTCTCTTGTCAAACAACTTATCCCCAAATATATAAATTAATCTTATTTAATTTTTAGTTGAATCACCTATTAAGCTTAATTTGGTTAAATTCTTAAGTCCAATGAAATCCATATGACTACTTTATTCAACTCCTCAAAAGCTCAAAAAATGGGACAATCCAATTCTCGAAACAGACCCAAATTCCAATAATCCATTCTCTTCTATTTGATTTCCATTTCCATCAGCCCAGTCAGCAATCATACCAAAAACGCCCAACCCACCAACATACATACAATACCAAAAACGACCGGACCTCGTTTTCTTCATGCCAAAAAACCCAACGCGCCTCCTTCTTCCTTTCTCCCGAAAACGTCGCATTAATTCAGATAAAACAGAGGTTTATTTCTTTCAAAAATTATGAAAAATCGAGAGCTAGTTTTTATTTTGTATTGATTCTTTGCTTGTTCGAGTTAAGCACACTGTGGTGTAGAAGCTTCACGGTCAAGCTCCCGCTGCTCTGAAAAGAAGAAGGTAATGTCTCGTTTTTCCTTTTGAAATCTGGGTGCTCTATTTTGTTTTTTGCCTAAAAGACTCATTAGCTTAGGACTTGTTACACCTTCGTGACTATGAGTAGCAAACTAATTTAGTGTACTTCCACTATAGGACTTATATACTTTTCTATTGTTGGGTTTGTTTGATAAGTTACAGTATATCCATCCATATGTGATAGATTTTAACAACAGTCCTTTAAATGAATGGAGGTGTACCTGTGAGCGAACATCTTGAGAAATGACAATAGCGAAAAAGTAAAACTTAGTTATAAAGGTCAATACACAAGTATCATTGCCTTTCAAGACGGTAAACTCGGTTAGTTGTTATCCTTCCTTGATTATGCAAAAAATTTCTGGCCACCCTCATCTTGTCTTTATACTGGCGATCACTAAGTTTACGCCTCAAATGTTGCCTTTTCTATCTGGTATTTAACTAGCTAAAGATTTACATACTTTGTTTTTATAATAAGATAAACAAGAAAGTGTATTTTATAGCAAAATACTTTCAAAAATAAAATTATATTTATTTTTTAGTTTGTTCATGCTCTTTAAGAGAGTACATCACTTTTCATGCCAGGTGGATAAAAAATGATATGATAATATCAATCCAAAGTTGTTTAGGGGTAATAGGACGCTTGCATAATTTAAGTGTTTTTAAAAATTCGAAACAACTTCATTTATGTATTTTCTCTTAATAAAAATATAACAATATTAGTTTATGTATGGCAACACTTTACTAGGGGATATACCTGAGCTCAAACCTATTTTCCCTTAAAATTCGAAATACTACTACTGTAAATATTTGTTACTAATAAAAATGCAATTTCCTATTAATTATAGAGTCCTTGATTAATGAGAAGTATAATTAATCATTGAGATACTATTAAATATGTCATTCACCAACTAATATAGTTTTTTCAATTGGAAAAAAGCTAGCTTTATGATGGCTCCTTGGTGTGATGTTCCTGCAGAACTTGTTGAAAGAATCAGTAAATTTGTGGAGAGTCATATTGATATCCTTCGAATTCGTGCAGTATGCAGTTCATGGCGTTCAACACTTTCTCCTGATTTTAAAATCCCCAAATCTGAGTTTCCCATCAAATTACCCTACGAACCGCCTTTTCCCCACCAACCCATGTTATGTACAACTGATTTCAAATCACATTTTTATTTAATCGAAAGCAGTGTTTATCTTATCCAACTTCCTCATCCTCCTCACACAGGCTGGTTGGTCAAGATTCTACAAACAGGACCTGGAAAATTTAAGATTTTGAATCCTCTAACCATCAGAGTGATGGATAATTTGCCTGATACGACGAAATTGAATTTTCTAGATTTTCGTGTTTCTCAAGTTTGTAAATTCTATCATGTGCATTGGGACTTAAACTATTACATACATTGTATGCTAGGATATGAATTATTTAATAAAGCCTTGCCTATTTGGAATGATCAAACCAATCAGTTTTCTATAATGGCTACTATTGATCACTTATTGTGTGTTAAATCAGGGGATAACAAATGGACTACCTTGAAACATCCCACTCATAGTAAGATTGTCGATATTATTGTTTATAAGGGGAATTTTTATGTTGTTGATACTTATGGACAGACCATAATGTATGATTCCTCTTTGTCTAACGATCACACCATCGTATCTTCCACATTAAAGGTGTTTAACGAATGGGGTACTAAGAAACGACTAGTCGAATCAGGTGGGGAGTTGTTTCTGGTTGATATGCTTTTAGATACTGATGTTAAGACAAAGTGGCATGGTTCTCAACCTTCATGGAAAAGTCCCAAAGAAATTAAGGTATACCGGCTTGATGAACAACAACACGAGTGGATTGCAGTGCATACATTGGGTGATCAAATTTTCTTTGCTGGTGATGACTGTTGTTTCTCTGTTTCTTCATCAAATTTTGGTGATCACTACTGCAGAGGAAACTGTATTTACTATGTGAACGGAGGTATAATTGTGGATAGGAAATGTTATCCGTCAAAGTACTATGCATACGACTTTGAAGATCATTTGGTATCTGGTCTTAGCGAAGAAGTAAAACTTAGATATGAAGGATTAGATGGTCATCACACAGGTATCTTTAGCTTACGAGATGGTAAACTTGGTTCATTGTTATCCTTCATCGAATATGCAGATATTTTCTGGCCACCACCATCTTGGATTTTTACTACTGACGATCATCAGGCAGAGTTTTGGCACTTTGTAATTGATGATAGACATGTAAGGTCGTTTAATGACACGCCCTACATGAAGAAGGTTCCGTTTCACAGGTGAAGATTTGTTTATGAAACTCTTTTATTGTATTCACATGCACTTCATTTAACTAATGCATTCATTGTCTCGTTTATATTATTAAATGTTGAGTTAACGTGCATACTGCACAACATTTTTAAGAGTTTGTCAAGTGCCATTGAGGTTTCCAGATCAATATTGATAACCAAAAGTGTTGGATAATAATAGTAACATGAACAAGAATCGTGATCCTGTTTATATATTATGCATAAAAAAAATAAATGTAGCTTCTAGGAGTTGCAACTTCCTGCAGATATATCTATACTATTATGGTAATGCTACTCAATTCGAAGTGTATAGAGGTATAGTGTATTGTTATTTTTTACTCTTTAGCAGCTGAGAGTTGAATAGGCTTGTTCCCTTTTGTCTCCCCTTGGCTTATTTAGGATTAATACTACTTAAACTGTTTGAATGTATACAGGGGACGAACCGTGACACATATTTAGTGCTTGCACATTATCTTTGTCATGCATTTCGTCAACCATTAGGATTTGTGGCTTACTGTCTATAGGACAGCATAACTAACATGAAATATTAGCATCTCCTCCGGATGTCATTGTTCTTTTCACTATTATTTTCAACATCTCCTTTTGAAACCTGTTTTGTAGTGCTTGACTTAAGCCGAGGGTCTTTAGTAACAATGTTTCTGTCTTGATAAGGTAGGATTAAGGTTTATGTACACATCACCCTTCCCGGACTTCACTTGGGCTTACACTGTGTATGTCAGTACCAAATTTAAGTTGTTTCTGGTTGATATGTTTTTAGATACTGATGTTAAGTTGCAGAACAATCAATCCCATGGAAATACCGGCTTGATGAAGAACAACATGAGTGCATGCATTAGGTGATGAAATTTTCTTTGCTGATGACAATTGTTGTTTCTCTGTTTCTTCATCAGATTTTGGTGATCACTACTGCAGAGGAAACTGTATTTACTATAAGAATGCAGGAAATAAAGTTAGAAGATATTTTGTGGCCACCTCTATCTTGGCTTTTTACTGACGATGCCGAAACTATTTGATACTAGACATGTAAGCTGGTGTGAGAATGAGAAGAAGCTTAATCCTAGACATGTAAGGTCGTTCTAAAAGCTAGCTTGATAATTAACTTGAAATATGTTTGAATTTTAGTATTCCTATTTATTCTAATCAGCTGAAGATTTCGATTCTTTGTTTATGAAACTCAATGTCTTCGATACTCCATGCATTTGTTCCTGTTTATATTAAATGTTAAATTCGACATTTAACTTGATGGTGTTTGTCATGAGGTTTCCAGAATATATTTTTTTAAAATTGATGTTTTCCAAAAAAAGAAATGTAATTTAAAAGTGGAGGGAAATTTTGGAAAATGTTTTCCTTAATTTAGAAAAAAATGAGTTGATCTGGAAAATTTTATCCAAAACTTTTGTCCCAACCAAACATGGGAAAATTAGAAAATATTTTCCTTCATACCAAAAACACTCTTAATTAGATAGTAGTTAATCTATTAATAATAATAATAATATCTCGACTATGTGAAAATCAACTTACCTAAGAATAAATTTTCAAAAAGTGTAATTAACTTAAACACTAACTACGCCCTATAATGTAGATAGGAGAGAGTATCCCTTCATGCTACTAGGCTATTAGCCTTGTATCCAAATCTTGGACCTCTACGCCTTTTTAGGGTCATGTTTTATTTAAGGTGTAAACTTGTAATATCATGCACGATCACATCTTTTTTATATTTCTTCGGCGTACCACCTGTCTACCTCTACTTTTCGTTAGGCCCTCTAATGTCAACTGCCCATACTTTCTCATTGTATCATCTATACATATCCTTAATTATATTGAATAAAGACAAATTGATCCACTGGTATTTCGACGCTCGATCTCTACTCCTCGAAAGTCTCTCGTATTAACTTAGGCCCTCTAGCTAGTGTCAACTGTTCATACCCCTCGTTAGAGCGTTTATAAATATTCTCTTTGACATATTCAAGCCTCTGTCTTTCCCAAAATAACTCCACCAAAAAGTCCTCACTTTATTGGATTTTTCAACAAAAAAAGAATATATATTTGTGCTCTCATTTATTTTCTTTCTGTGGACTGTAAAAATGACCAGGTGGTGGTGTGGTGTAGATTTGTATAGGAGACAGCTTTCTGCCACTGAACAGTTGGCTTCAATAATTGGAAATCTTAAATAATTTGAAATTATTTTGCAGTGAATTATTGCTATTGATTGATTACTGCCATTTCTTGAAGATATATAAATATTGGCAATGCAATAATGTCTTGCCAATGTATAGTAGTTGTGAAAATTTAAATTTTTAGCATACACTTCCTAGTAATTAATTTTGTAGTGGACCACTCAGGATTGACAGAGTAGTACAATACTCTGAATCTCTATACTTTCTAATATCCGAGTATTTGTAGATTTTAAAATTTAGCTGATGACGTATGTTGTGTTAGAAATATCCGAAAATATGATTTACTTTATTTACCTCTTGAGAAGGGGTTTGGAAAAGATGTGATATACCTAAAATTGGAGATAGAAAAGAAATTTTCGATAGATCATTGACTTGAAGAAAAGCATTAATTATAAAAAGAAAATGTACACACATTTAATTTGTAAAAATAATTATGGATGCTATAGAAAAATGAAGAAACTCATTTATGATATATGCTAATGCACAGCTTGATTCACAAAGATGTTTATTAAAAATTAAATAAATGAGTTGTTACTAAAAGAAACAGTAAAATTATAGTTATACACAACTTACACAACCACCCTGACTGAATAATAACAATATTCAAATATTGATAGTTAAACCCCTCACTAATTCCCGCCCATAATCCCAATTTTTCATAAATATAATCAAACTCAAAATAAAAATATTACAAAAAATAAATAACAAAGTATACATAATTCATAAAAAAAAATGAATTTTTTTTTTTTGATAATGGAAAATCAAAGGCTAATTGATAACCCTTGTTCAGTAATATGGAATGACTGGTGGTGGTGGAGATGCGTAGGAGACTCCGATTACCGGTGGGAGAGGAATATTTTCGTAAAATGGTGGTGGTGGTGGCGGAGAAGAGTAAGTGGGCGGGGGAGGTGATGGTGATGGTGGCGGTGGTGATGAGTAGTAGTAAGTGGGAGGAGGAGGAGATGGTGATGGAGGTGGTGGTGATGAGTAGGTGTATGGTGGTGATGGTTTTGGTTCCCAATGTGAATTAGGAGGTGGAGGTGGTGGTTCGTTACAAGGTGGGGTAGGTGGGGTTGGGTGTGATGGAGTTTTTGGGTGTTCGTATGATGGTGTTGGTGGTGGTGGTGGTGGTGATTGGGGTTGTGGATGCTCGTATGATGGTGTTGGTGGTGGTGGTGATGGGGTTTTTGGATGCTCGTATGATGGTGTTGGTGGTGATGGTGTTTTTGGATGCTCGTATGATGGTGTTGGTGGTGATGGGGTTTTTGGGTGTTCGTGTGATGGTGGAGTTTTTGGATGCTCGTACGACGGTGTTGGTGGTAGTGGTGATGATGGAGTTTTTGGATGTTCATACGACGGTGTTGGTGGTGGTGGTGGTGATTTAGGCTTGTAAGTAGGTGGTGGCTCATGATACACGGGGGGTGGTGGAGAATAATAAACTGGTGGTGGTGGTGGGGACGATGGAGATGGGTGGTAATATACAGGTGAGGGTGGAGGAGGTGAATGATGAGTTACAGGTGAAATTTTGTGAGTAGGTGGTGGTGGACTTCTATGTTGATAGGTTGGGGACTTTTTGTAAGGTGCTGGTGGAGGAAGAGGAGTTGATTTAGGTGGCGGCGGAGATCGCTTGTTATGCGAACCCGAAGACTTCCAAGTAGGTGGTGGTGGGCCTCTTGGCTTTGGTTTTGGTTTTGGCTTTGTCGAAGGAGATGTAGCAAAAGGGCTATAACACTTGGATTTCCTACAATCATACGGTTTTGCATCATCCGAAGAGCATTCTTTAGCAGATCTTTGATTCTTCTTTCCAACGATACAGTTCTCCTGGGCGTCACCAGATCTAGTCGCAGCACAAACTGGAGCTTCCCCGGTGAAGTAATTGAACGAATACGTAAAGTTTTGCAACCTCGGAAGTTGGCAAATGCTAGCTGGTATAACCCCAGTAAGCTTGTTGTGAGCCACATTCAGTTCCTCCACACTCCTCATTTTGCTCACAGTTGATGGCAATGAGCCTTGAATCTTGTTGAAGCTAACATCAAACACGGTTAACTTGTTCAACAATCCAATCTCCATTGGCAAACACCCAGTGAGGTTATCATTCATCAATATCAACTCATTCAACGTTTTCCCCATTTTCCCAATACTTGCGGGAATACACCCTCCAAGATCGTTATTAGCAAACACAAGAACCGAAACAGGAGAGTTACCCAAGTTCTCCGGGATGCCAAAACGGAATCTATTGTCATTCAAAAACAACGCATCCAAATCTTTATCGAAAAGTCCTGAAGGAACTGGTCCTTCAAAGTCATTAAACCTTAGATCCAAAAACTTCAAAGAAGGTAGTGAAAGAACTACCTTAGGAAACCCACCAACAAACCTATTATTACTCAAATCAAGCTCCCTAAGAAGCTTCAAATGGCTAAAGGTTTTTGGTACAACTCCACAAAAACGATTCGAGTTGAGATGGAAAAGAACCAGATCTGTAAGAAGACCAAGTTCTGCAACTAATGAACCAGCAATATCAGCATGATTAAGATCAATGCCAGCTACAACTCTAATCGAATCATCCGTTAACGAAGGAGCACAAAACACTCCACCATAGGAACACACATTTGGACCTGTCCAATTAGCTGTGAAGTTAAAAGGATCAGAAAACATTGCTGTTTTCCAATACTGCAACGCGATATAAGCATCGCGAATCTTTGAGTTTTCAAAACTCAACTTACTAGCATTAGCCTTAATGTCATCTAATCCGATATCGCTATCACCTTCTTGTCCTACCACATACGAGATCTGGTAAGACAAAAGAGTAATAACGAAAAAAGAAATTAATACGCCCCGGCTAGGAGGCCGCATTGCTGAATCTGATAGAGATTTTCTAGCTATGAAGAAGAAAATGAAGTTTTTGTTTTTTCACAATGTGTTGTTGAATGAAATTGATTTGAATAAAATAGAGCAAGTAAACACCTCTATTTATTCCTTCACAGCTCTTTGCCTATTTGTGTTTGTTTTTCTTACTTGGAGACACATTATAATGACATGCCAGCACGTCTTTAATAAAATCTTGGTTTATATTTGAATAATTGACATAACATAAAGATTCTCTGTTTTCATATTTTTTATTTTTTAAATTATACAAAAAAAAAAGAGAGTAAATAATGACAATCAATTTGCCAACTATATTACTCGTTTTTGAAAGGAAAAAAAGGAACAATGACGGTGCCAGATTGGTGTGGAAGTACTCGCAAGGGTTTAAGTAGTATTTAATTTAAATTATAATTTATTGGCTTTTAGTAGTATTTTAATTATTATTGGCAAGGGCACCAATTTCAATATTAACGGCAGTTTAGTACTTTGAATTATACAATAATTTAAAAAACAGAGTAAAATAAGCAAAAATGAAATTAACAAATAAAATAAGTGTCTAGTGGGTACATTTTTCAGGCCCCCACGTCTATTTGCTACAAGTAAATGACATGCCACCACGTTAAGACAAATTTACCCCTTTTTTTTTTCGAGTTATAAAGGAGACCTGTTAGGATAGAAAGTTAGTAGGTAGTTAAATTTTTTTTTTTTAATATAGATTAGTATCTATTATATTTCGATTAGCGCAGTATTTTGTTGTTGCTTTGATATATTTACACTATTTTCTTGTGATGTGCTATACTTTTTTCTCTATACATAAAACAAACGCATTTGAGTTGAAAATATTTTAAAAATAGACCCTCTATCTCTACGAGCTAGTAGTAAAGTTTGCATATATTTTATATTTTTCAAACTTTAATGGTGAAATTTCATTGGGAATATTATTGTTGTTGTTTGATATTTAAATTCCATCGCATAGAACCTTATTTGAAAAAAGCGCTCTTTATAAAAAAAAATTTATATCAAAAATTCGAGTTTGAAATGTCTGATATAAAAAGAAACAACCTCTATTAACTACAAACACATCCTTTGATAATTAATACAATTTCTCATGTTACTTTGCCAAATTAAAAGTTCTTCAAATATTATCTCAATTCTTACTGCGGTAAATATGAAAAAGTATTTGCTTAGATTGAGATAAATTGTATCATTTAGCATGTTTTTATAATAATATATTAGTAATCTAAACAATAAATTTATAATATTACAAAATAAAATAAACACAATGTTGAGTTATTGTAAAAAAAAATATATAATGCAAACGATAAATAGAATTAGTAAATAAACAAAAGCAAAATAAGACATTGGAAGATCATAACATGATCAAATCGAATTAGTCATAATGAATATAATAATCCTAATAAAATTTTCAATAACAATTAAAATAAATATTGCGATAGCTACAAACACAAATAAATATATGAATAAAAAAGACTTTGCAAATTAGCAATACTCGTAAAGAAAAAAAAAATCTCCACTTGATTAGGTGACAAATAAAGCTTCAAGCTGGCATTGCAATTTAGCAAGACTCATAACAAAAAAAAAAAATCTTTCTAGAAAAAAAAATAGCTGTAAGTTTAAAAATTACAAATTAATTAAAACAAGACTTTATGAGTATAATTTTGATAATTGCATAGTTATAATTTCATTTATTACGAAGATTGTGATTTGTCCGTTTCGCTTGCTAATCTATAAACAATGTAATTAATATATAAAATGGAGGATATACAGACAATATACAAATAGTATAATCTTTTAAAGAATTTTTCAGAAATTACATATAAATAACAAGGGTAAGCATAAACAAATTCTGGATTAATATAATGAGAAACCAAGTTATACAAATTTTGAATTTATACCATCAAGAACTGAATTATGGAATTGTAGATTTATACTATTAGAAAACTGAACAACAAGAATTAGAGAAATTGTAATCACGAATAACATTTTTCTTAAATTATAGTTATAGTACATAATATAGGCCAAAGGTTTGTTATTCTGCATAATATTTTCTTAAAAATACGTGTAACCAACTCGAAAGAAAATTTGGATGCTAGAGTAAAATATTGTTATGTTATAGAGGATTCTAACTTTACTTTCAATATTTCATTTCATGTGATAACATATTCGTTTTACTTTTTTTTTTTTAAATGATTTTATTTTATATTTGAAAATAATTTAATTTTATCCTTATTCTCATCTCCAAATTGTTATAACTACACAAATGACATGATTTGATTTAGATTTAAGATTATCATGGATTAAAAGGGATATTTTTTTCTTCTTCTTAATTTGGATATATATTCAATAGACTAGTTCAAATAAAGTGAAATTAAAGGGAGTAATAAATAGATGATAAACAATTATTATAGACAAGTTCACATAAAGTTTTAATTTTATGAATTACGCGTTTGTGTGTCTTCTTTCTAGCAATTATTGATAGCATTTTTTTTTACTCATTAAATAAATAAATAAATAAATCATTATTGGTAGCATTACCTCTTTTATAAACTTCTTTTTTTTTTGAATGAGTCTTTTCTTCTCTTTTTGCGGCCAACCGAAGACGAAATAAAGTTATATAATTATGTGAGCATTGGATAATGTTTTATTATGAAATTTAAATAGAAAACTTGTTTTCTAAAGTTAAAATATTGACTATTTTTAGTATTCTGTTTGATCTGATATAAATTAGAGATGTTCTTGATATACATTGGAGTTAAAAAAGGTGAAAACACATATTTTTTTTTTCTAATTTGATAAATTTAAATTAATCTAATATAGAAACATTTGGGTAAATGTAAAACAGCTATATAATTAAACAGGACAGCCACGTCGTACGCTGTGGGTTGGCCCTATATTTTCAATCTTGCACATGCCTTGCCGTGCCAGCTCCATTAACTTTCATTTTTTATTCGTAATTTATTTGTCTTTCATTTAGCGTGATATAATTTAATTTAATATATAATTATATATTATTTTAAAATATAATACATAAACATATTTTTTAATTGATGTTAACTGATATTTGTACTTTTTAACTTTTAATTCATACAAGTAAATATTAAGTGTATATAAAGTTGAACGAATCAATAATATACGTTATTCAGATGTGATAAAAACAAGCAAAGTCAAATTTGAAGGACAAATGTCCTTTCTTTTTTCTTTTGTTAAGTATTTGAGAAACCTTTAGTATAACGTATTCTTTTGAGGGTTGCTTCATAACTTTCATCATTAAATCTAAAGTTTTGATTCTCTCAACATCAAACGTGAACAGTGTTTGTGAGTAGAAAGTTAGATTTGAAAAAAAAAGGATCTATTTTAACCTTCCTTATGTTATAGTAAGAACTAAGAAGATCGATTAGTAGCGAATTCAAAATTTTTAATAAGGGGTTCAAAATTTGTAGAATTAGGCTTAAAAATAGCCGGAAGAGATTTACCATCTACTATATATACATAAAAAACTATTTTAATTATTTATAAATAATATAATTTTTCATATTATTGAAATGTTCTTTAAAAAACTGCATGCGGCATTTACACACATATAACATTCTTCCCTCTATGTTCAGTCATAAATTTTATTTGATTATGAAAATCTGATCTTTGAATATTTTCAACTTTTCAAAATCTGACTCTTCAATTCCACTAACAAGAACTTCAACTAAAATGTATGTCTGAATACAAATTTAAATTTCAAAAATTACAACTTCAAAACTAAACTTCTTAAATTTTCACTTCATAATTTATGATAAGCTAATACATGCCCACCTAAATTTACTCAACTAAATTATTATTATTAAAATGGTAGTATCTCAACCCTCAAGGACTAGGTCAAAAAGATTCCCACTTTTGCTACTGTACCTTATGTGTGATGCATTATATGTCTGTACGGCTTAAAGTAAACCAATTTACTTGACTTTTTCATGTAATTGACCTTGTCAGACAATACACAATATATTTCTTTTTCCCTTTTTTATTGGAACACAAATATTATATCCTACATAAAATTTTTTGTCAAATATCAACAATGATTTCGTTTGCTGAGTTCAAAAGCTAAAATAACCTAAGCTACGTGACAAGTGTCAGTAGGCTATTGGGCGTAGACGTGCAAAGAGCCGGGGGGCGGAGCTACATGATTTTCAGGATGTCTAGTTGAACACTCTTTGTCCGAGAAAAATGTTATACATACGTAAAATGATAGGGGATAAATCAAACAATACTGAAATTTCAAGCTAATAAGAAAGTAATATACTAAAATGTGTATTTCGTACTAGCAATAAATTGAAAAGGAAAAGATAGTACAACATATATATTAGCTTGAACACGAATAATTGTATTGACCCACAAAAAGTAGACATGATATATATATAACCTTTGAGATATAAAGCTAATTAACACGTTAAATCAAAGGATAATATAATATTGGACAAACAAGAATGATATTACTTTCTTCTAAGGAAGGAAAAGTATAGAGATATTTGTCAAAGAGATTCATGATTGGGAAAAATTGGCCCTTAGGTCTTTGGCTGGACGTTGTCTTGCATGTTGCTAGCTAGGCATATGACAACCTATTAAGGATGTGTTCCATAGAAATAAAATATATATTTGAAAAGATCGAAAAATAGAATCATCTGACTTCATTTATTCTCAATAGCCATGAGATGATTATCTCATAACTAGGGTGATCCTTTCGTCGATAAATGCTCTTATTATAATCGTAGTCTCTACAGGATCAATAGCATCGATCTACATCGAGAATTCAAGTAATGTACACGTCATTAGTTCGTTCCTTTGTAGGAATAACCCGTAATAACGAACTAGCAAAATGAATTTATTTATGGTAAAGTAATCAAATTGAAACGATTAAAAATTAAATAGTTTATTAAACTAAACAACAAATTAATACCTGAAAAACTATACCATAAAATGTGAGTATCCCATAATAATAAAGTAGATCAAAAAGCAAAAACTTTCAGTTGTCTTAGACGCGTATTAATTTTATTTTTTCCCTTTTATAGTTTAGGATAAAATAAGATTCGATAGGGTGCATGGAAGATCGTGTTGACAAGTAATGTGGGACCTTTGATCGACAAAACAAAAAAGACGTTTGAATTGATTTATTTTACGTGTCAATTATGATAACTTATAATATTTTTAACGTAATGTGTAATTAATATACAAACTTCATTCAAAAAAATTAAGATTCCACGCGTACGATTTGACTATCGGAAAATCAAAAGTGCCACAATTTATTTGTTTGGTGTTTCAAAAAAATAAATATTTTTCCGTTTTTTAGTTCGTCCTGGAAAAGATATACCGTGGTTTTGATTTAACTCTTAGTAAAGAGCATAACAGTCCTATTGTTCAGATGGAGAGAAGAACTTATGTGGAAAATTTCCAAAGGAACAATTTCATGAAATGTTTTAATATCTTATTTTACTTATTACTATGTTCAACTCATGTATTCCTCTATCCTTAGACCAAAATGAGTCCTCTATACCTATGAGACTGCAGGTCAGAATCAACTTACCAAGTATGAGGACCTGAATAAATGGGAAGGTAAATACCCATGTTTGGCCTTCCCTCAAGGTAAAAAAATGGCAGAAAAAAAACTATTTTTGGTTTGATAAATGGATGGGTGTTGTAAGCCTCAAAGGTCGTTTCCCTGACATCTTTAACACCAACTTTACACTATTGCTGATATATAGTCTGGGATATGATATCTGAATGACTTGAACTGTTTAAGGTTCTGCAGAATTTACAAGGTATACAAACGGGTGAGGATTATTTATGGTGGCAGGGGCACAACAAAGGTTAAGGAAGGACACAAACAGATAAGTCTTGGTGGCGTTCAAGACTTCAAATAGCCTTGGAAACAAATCTAGAGGATCAAAGCGCCACACTAAGTGGCAGGTTTTACATGGCTATTAGCCAATGAAGCAGTTTTGACATTGGATAATGTGGCTAAAAGAGGAATCTCCTCTATGCAATAGATGTGGTAAGGTTACTGAGACAGCAAGACATCTCTTCGTACATTGCAACTTTACTGGAGCAGCTATGACAGATTTTCCTTAATCACAGAGACATCTCCTGTAGTATGCCTAGCAAGATTGATGAGACTCTATTCAGTTGGGAGATGGCTGGAGTTGGGGCTACAAAGAAAGAAAGATAGAGGATGATGTATTTGGTGGGCTATATGGAGGGAGAGAAATGATAGATGTTTTGACAATAGGAACAACATGCAGGAAGTCAAGCTCAAGTGTATTTTGTTGTTCTGTTTTGGTGTACAAATGTCTACTCCAATGAAACTGAGTCAATCATAGATGTTTTAGGGTCCATTTAGATTTGGTTCAGCTTTGGGGTAGATTATACTCCAGTTCTGCTTATTTGTAAATGTGGGTTTTCTACACCAAGTACTATCTTAAATACAAATATTACCAATTTCAAAAACAATAAATGTACATCTGCATTATACTCATACCGCAACACTTTATTCAGCTATGATGAGGATCCCATTCTTCTCTGTTCAGCAATTTATCTTGAACACAAAGCAAAACAGATAGAATTGCAAGGGGCAGAAACGGAGAGGGACGGATAAAATGTGCATGACCAATCTAACTAGTTTGGCATTGAGCCAAAAAGCACTGTTGTTTTACTAAATGATACATGTGCTTCACCAACAAGTCAGAACAAACTAAAGTGAATTGAGAAACTGCTACACTATAGAACACAATATATGCATACAAAGTCTATAATGCAAACAGTATAGAACACTTCCTTGGGAAGAAAGCTCTAGGACACATCCAAAGCTGTAACCTACCGCCATGGGACAAGCAGCTTGGAAGCTATATCTACATAATTTGATTTTCTTCTATGCATGATCAAAGATGTTATTCAACAGGTTCCTCCAACTAAAGTAAACTCACTTTTGGTTTACTCAATAGCAATATAGCATCATGACACTCCTTTATGTCAAGGAAACCGAGATAAAGACAAATAAATAATAGTTGGAACCAAAATGCAATTGGAAGGAGAATTCACACACACAAAAAAAATAGAATGGTCAACAGTTCAATTGTGATGCCCCAGACAAATTCATTTTTCATGCTGATGGCAGTTTTCATATGGATTTGAAGAGCTTGTAAAGCTTCTACACACATTTAGTCCCAAACGGCTTTTGCTTTCTAATAGATCCAATCTCACTTTATCGTACATCCATCCTTTTTGGGATTTGCAACTGTTTCACCTGATTGGTGCCTCTCTATTGTACACAACATATGTAATTGATAACTTCCTATATCCAATTATATTTCAGCAGTATATATCCAATTATGGTTTAAATAGAAATAGGTCGATTTTGTTGGGAAAAAAAGTAATATACAAAAAAAATATTATAAATAACATATTTCGATTGTGTCAATAAAACTCACCAAAATGGTTGCTTACTGAGCTGCTGTTGCAATAACAAAGAACCACTAGGTAAGTATAGGAAAAATGCACATCTCTATACCCCTTTTGAAAGTCTTAGTTACGGAACTTCCATTCAACTCAAGAGATTTGGCAGCAAACATTATTTTAAAATGAACAAAAAAAATATCCTTTCTTAAGAATTCTAATGGTTGTTCATCATACAAAATGCAGGTGTTACAGTTTTAAGCCTGCTATTATCTCAGACCATAACATAAAAAAGAAACAGAAGATACATCCCTACAGCTAAAGGCAGAGATAGGGTACCTACTATGCTGTAGCCGTTATTTCATTTGTTCCTACTTCTTCCTGTTCTAACTCCTTAACTGCTCTTATGAGACCCTTTGTGATTGCATTTAGATGCACCCCATTCTCCTTCATCTCCTCAAGCAGTTTCTCTGCTGTTGTCCAATCTAAAGCCTTAAGGCATAGAGATTGAATAAATTTGTTATATTCATCCGCATTAGGCTGAACTCCATACTCCTTCATATCTCCCAATAGTTCCAGAGCCTTGTCATACTGTTCGAGCTTGAAATAGCCCCGAATAATTGTGTGAAAAGTGACGGGACTTAGACAGGAGTGCTTCTTTTTGGCTTCATTCAAAATCTTGCAGGCCTCCTCCATCTCACCTCCCTTTGTATAACCACTCATGATTACACTATAAGTGTACACATCAGGTTTCAAACCTCTACCCTCCATCACCTTCAATAGTTTCCTAGCTTCTCCCATTTCTCCCTTCTTGGAGAGCGCATTAATAACTGTATTAAAGACTGCATTGCCAGGTGGTGGACCTGCATCTATCATTTTTAAGAGCAAGTTTTTGGCCTCGTCAATGTCTTCACTGCAATAGGAACGCAGCTGCTTTTCCCCTGTTACATCATTTGCCCTACACAGCCCATTGATGACATGTGAGAATGACTTAATGGCATGCTTCCGCTCTTCTTTGGGGAACTCATCCAACACCTCCATTGCAAGTTTAACGCCTTCATCTTTGCGACAAAGAGAGCTGATCAACAACTTAATAGAAGATACAGGCAGATTAATATTTTTCTCCTTTGCCGACAAATAAACCAGATGTGCATCTCTACACTTATTTCCTTTACACAGAAAAGAAACAATCTTTCCAACTTTCTCAGCACCAGGCAACTTATCAGCATTAAGCATCTTCTCACAAACAGTAGAAGCCCAATCATAAATCGATCGCCTAGAAAGTGCTTCAATGGTAAAATAGTATGTATCAGCATTTGGTGCACATCCTAAATCCCCAAACTTATTGAAGATCTCAAATGCAGCCTTTCCTTTACCTAATCTCGACAATAAAGCAATCAATTCATTAAGAATCTCATCACTCAATATTCCCTTGTTCTTTTCTCCAATCTCCTTCACCAAATCCCATAAAGCATAGATATTCCTACCTTGAATGCAGATTGCAGTAACCAACAATTCAACTGCCTTACTCGTCACGACAAACTCGGGTTTCTTCAAAACCCACTTGAAAAACGAAATCAAATTCTCCCCAGGAACATAAGGCGTCTCAAGCACTCTAACAACCAACTCCTCATTCAAAGACAACTCAATTTCCTCAAGACTAGACTCAATAGATCCGTCAATAATACCACTACTCTGCAATAAAGACAACAAAGTCTCCAATTTCTCCAAATCTAAATCCTCATCTTCCACTACAACCTCAGTATTTCCTAAATCAGACCCATTTTCAACTGCAAGGGTATCATCATTAAGAACAGAGGACCCTTCAACAACAACTCCAAAAACAGAGTCTTTATCATTTTCAAAGGGGTGAGAACCTAGAGATTCGGATTGTTCAGATTGGTTCGATGAGAAAAATCTTGTTGTTTCACATAAATAAGATTTGGAAGAAACACAATGAGAATAATAACGAAATGAAGATTCAAATGTACTCACTGGAGCTAAAGTTTGATCTCTGGATACTTGATGAAGAAAAGCAGTAAAGGCTCGGTTTTGGAGACCACAAAAGCTTTTCTTTGCTACAACACTACTCAGAACCGCTGATCTCCACATTCTCTCTCTCTCTGTTTCTCTATTGAGGTTTCTCTCTGTAAAACCCTATACTATTGTGCCTGGGGTTTTCCTGTTCTGGGCATAGCTGAAGTGTAAACAGTATAGAAGACAGACCCAAACCCAAAGTCTCAGCCCAGTCCAATTGCCCCACTTTTTTGAAGTTCTTTTTTTTTTTTTTGGAGATTTTTTAATTGAAACATTATTTTGTCAATAAAACATATGGTTTGGAGTATAATTTGTCACTTTTTTTTTTGGAGAGGTTATTAGCAAGAAGGGTTTGATTTGTCCATTATGTTGGTGAGAGGGTATTAAAAATATAAAGATAAAATATTTTTGAATTCAAAACATAAAATAAGGTAGAACTAGTCCATTTTCAATAATATAGAGGTATATCTCTTAATTCATATACGATTACATTAATATACTTCTCTTTGAATCATAAATAAAAGTTTACTAATTGGACTAATAACAAACACATATTAAGTCAAATACTAGGCCCAAGTAAGTCTTTGAAACAAAATTCTAGTAGAAGGTATCTATAGAAAAATATTTCAAATAATTGTAGATATGGTTTACTTTCAAATGAGTATATATTCTAATATATAAAGTGTTAAAAGGGCTTACTACCTATCAAATTGAATGTCTGTTTTTGCAAGATTGAACAAGTAGTCACATGATGACCGATTCGGTTAGATTGATAAGTATCTGCCACACTTAAATCTCTGCAGTTCTCTAGAAATTTGAATTTTCTTTTTTTAAATCATAAGTCATTTTCGAGAAAAACTAAATTTAACAAACGTACTATTTGAATTTCATCTTCATGTACACTTAATAACCTAACATGCATGACTATTTATAAGTTCACAATACAAGATCAAATTATTGAGAAACTCAAATAACTAAATCATAACAATGAAATACAATAGGATCATGATGTGAATTTATAGTGGAGATAGAAAGAATTGATATTTATGTATTAATTTTATATTGTGTTGATTTGCTAGATGAGATCAAAGTTGATACATAAATCTAATTCATTCAGACTATTTTAGACTTACCAAGACATCTTTAAGTAGAAGAAACAGATCCACTTAATGGCAAATTATTCATATTTGGACAACCATTAAATGCAAACAAATTACAAATAAGGTCTAACATAGGTATTCATATATTAATTTTTTTTGTATATCTAAATTTTGTTTAAAATAGTAAATTAATTTAATCTAATTTATCTTTCAAATAAGTCAAATTAACTTAGAAAAACGTAACATAACAATTATAAATGGACGGAGGGAGTATTTTTTTTAATTATGTGGAATATTCTCCTCGTTCATTTTTACTTTTCACGGTTTTGACTTGATACATCATTAAAAAATAATCACTGATACATATTTTACCAAAGTATCCCTATTAAATGAAGTTTAATAATATGATTTTGAAAAATAAGTATTTGATGTTAAGGGCAAAATTTTAAAAAAGTAATTATCTTTTCTTAAAATGTTAAAAATAATTTTTTTATTAGAATATGTGATAAGTAAAAATGATTGGAAAAAATCGAAACGAAGTTTGTGTTAAGATTAAGTTGTAATTAATTAATGTTAAAAAGAATTTTGAATAGAAGAGGAGTTGACCAAGTATGAAAATGTGAGAGAAAACAAACGGCAGTTACATATGAAGCTAAAAGGTCGACTAAAATAGAAAGCAACTGAAAAGGGAAAAAAATTAATTCAATTCTAAAATTTTCTCTTTTCAATTTGGTACCAAATTTTCCTCTTCTTTAGGGTTTCGAATCAGTGTTTCCCTCTCTTTTCCATGTCTTCATCTTCTAAATCTCATACATCGTAACCCTAATTTCGTTTACAATCACCAATGGACGGCGGCTTCACTGGTGGAGAACCGGTAGGGAGGGCGTCCACGTCCTATGAAGCTGCAGGAGGACGGCGGAGGTTTACGGTGGAGCTCAGGCCGGGTGAGACCACAATTGTGTCGTGGAAGAAGCTTCTCAAGGACGCTAATAAGTCTAATGTTAATGTTGTCGGTTCTGGTCCAACGATGATGCCGGTTGGAGCTCCTGCTAGCATTCAAACTCCAGTGCCGCATCCTGCTCTCGAGGCTCGATTAGCTCCGGTAGGTTGTGTTAATCCTGACTTTTTTGTTTATGTCAACTTCAGTTAATTCACCTGAAGTCATAGTGTAGAATACTACCAATCAGTGTTATTTCTCGGTTTGTTGTGTTGAAACTTAATTCTAGGAGAAATAATGCTGTAGCATTTGAGCTGCATAAACATCACCAGACATGATTGTAGTCATGCACTATTAATACTGTCAGTTAGGCTTCTTGCTTTGTAACTGGTGGGCAGAGGGGATCTTATGTATATATATTAACATACTGGTGGGTGAAGGGAATGATTGGTTTAGCATCTGAATATAGCCAAGATCAAATTACTCCCTGTAGCCAATTCCTTTGAGTTGTATGGGAAATTTAAGAGTACATTGAGAGAAGTGGTCCTTGAGTGGCTCTGCTCACCTGTCTCAGTTGTTTCTGTTCTTGGATCCGTGTGCAAAAACCAAACTCGAGTGCTTCCAGAGTATGAAGGTGGTTTCTTTAGTGAAGCTGTACCCACAGCATATTGGTGATAAATATAGTAGTCACAGGTGAAGTGCATGGTTTCATAGGGGAACTGTTATGGACATTATCTTTCATGTGATTTATTTGATGAAGTATTGGCAATATTTGTCATTAAAATGACAAAATATTTATAGTATTTTGGAATAGTAAAGGATTCCGGGATCTTAGAAGCTGGTTTGGACGCTCCATGATGTTGTCCTCTGGGGTGATGTGAAATCTGAATACAATGAGTTGGGAAGATATCATCACTGTAACATGCTGTGTTCTTATGACCTCTTTAAGTGGAGTTCCCTTTCGTGATCCAGATGAATTATCAAGCTGCAGAGCTTAATAATGTGCTTCAGTTGACACATGTTTGATAAATTTGATATATTCTCAAAAAAGAAAATGTAGCACAAAATAGGGTTCCATGACTCTTCCCTTCAAGTGTTACAGGAGTTGCCTTCTTTAGGTAGCTCTTACTCCTATTTTAATATTTACTTACTTAAAAATGGTGGAGAATAATACCCCCTTGCATATGGTGGTCATTCTGGAGGTAGAGAAATGGAAGGTGTTTTGAAGACAAAATCAGACCAGTGCATGATGTGAAATGGAACTGCCTGGAGACTTTAATTTTTTGGTGTAAACATAACTGTATAGAGGAAATAGAGGAGTTAGTAGAATTTCTAGGAGCTTTGTAAAGCTAGAGTCTACTTGTTTTGTAACTTGTTTCTGATTGTGGCTAGCATTCCCGATGCTGAAGAATACAACAGTACTAATCCTCAAAGCCTATTAGAGATCTTCTTGAAATTTAAACTTAGTGATCTGATTTATAAGTCATGCTAAAATTTTATTACAGAAATTTGGGTTGGAACTATATTTGACTCAAGATGGGGATTGTTATCTAACTAAAACTACTATACTAAGAAGAGTTATAGCAAACAATGTAAATTATTATTGTAGTATTTTCAGTCTTCTTTTATTGCTTAAATTTCTGTGACTTTGCAATGGTGTTAATGGAGGCATCCTCGAGGCACAATTATGCCTTGCTTTCAAATTGGGTTCTTTATAAGCTTTGTAAGCGCACTTAGATTAGGCTCCAAAGTGTTGCAATGTGAGGTTTTGGGTGTCACTAAATGTTGAAGATATATGGGAAAAAACTTATATAAATTGGTATGCAAGGGTTTGACCTAATGATTGATGGGGCTGGAATGGACTATGGGATACCGTGTCTCAAGCACTACAGAGGCAAAGAAAGTTCTGTTGTCTAAGCCTTAGTGGACAAAGTTACTAGTGAAAGGCAGCACATATCCAAACTGATAAATCAAGGTGTGTGCAAGCTGGTTTAGACGCCATCCTTGCAAACACATACACACACATTATAGCTTATTGTTGAACATCTGCCATTTGAGTTCCAGTGATGATGTTCTTTCTTTTCAAAATATAGCGGATAAGGAATAGAATATAATCTTTCTGTTACATTTTTTAAAAATCTTCAGTCGTAACAATCCAGATATCGGGCATTTGAAGTACAAAAGAGTTACCCTTTGGGGTGGCCCAATGGTTTGAGCTCGGGACTTCCATGTTGGAGGTCTCAAGTTCGAAACCCCTTGCCAGGGAAAGCAAGGGGTTTGCCTTCTGGGTCGAGCAAGCCTGGTGTGGGTTACTTCTTTTATGTGATTTGCGAGCTATTGCATAGGAGTGGGGGTTTTACCCTATGCGCACCCAAAGGGTATCGACTGCTGGTTTTCCCTGGTCATAAAAAAAAAGTATGAAAGAGTTAGATCATTCTTCCTAATCATCTCTTCATGTTCGGTCCTTTTCTTATTTTAAAATCCAATAGGTGGTATGAGCCACAATTGGTCTTGTAGGTTCTGTGAAAGAAAAAAAGATTAAAGCCTTCAACTTTTTGAACTCGAAATGTCAACCTACAATAAGCCTTTCTTTGTCAACTCCATGTACTCTCATCAGTGAGAGTTACTTAATTTGGTCATCACCCATGCAAACTTACCTAGAAACCTTTGATTTTGATAGATTGCCAAGAGATTCTACCTTGGCACAAATCAAGGCTGACACTGAAGAAACCAATAGGTCCAAAGTCAAGTTAGTTAGTTAGAATTCGTAGGAATATAAGACCGCCAATGAAGCTTGGGACAAATTTGAAGTGGAATATTACGGAAATGATCAAACTAGGCAAATGGAGGTTTTGAATATGGAAAGGGACCTTGAAGCTCTAAGCACGGTGGAAAATGAGGCTATTAGCAAATGCTCTAATAGAATTTCCTTGATCGTTTTTGTGAGAATTTCCCTGATACAGAATTGTGGGGAAGGTTCTATCGACACTCTATAAAAAAATTGGGTCTAAGATTTTATCTCTAAAAGAGTCCAAGGATCTTAACTATATTTCAATTGCAGAGCTAATGATTCCTCTTCAAGCTCAAGAGAAAATGGGCTTTTGAGGCAAGAAAATGTTATAAGTCTCATGCACAAAACCAGCAAGGAAGCGAAGCTAGACAAAAATATAACAAGAAATAGAATGACAAAATAGAATCTTGTATTCTCACATTACAAGCATTGTAAATAGACCCCACACATGAAAAAATATTGGTGGAGGCCTGGTGCAATCTGTGGTACATTTATTCTTTATTTAGTTAGGTAATGCAATATAAGGCAGGATCAAGGCTCTTGAAAGCAATCAACAAGTAAAAACAACTGAGTCAGAAATTCTGGAAGAGGATCTCTTTGTAGTCCCATGCTTTAGCAACAAGGACACAGAAACCACTTGGTTCATTGACAACGAATGCATAAATAATATAACGTTTAATGCAACAATGTTCATGACTTTGATAAAAGCTCTATAATTACAATGATAATTGGGAATGGGGATGTTTTGGAAGTGAAAGGTGAAGGTACAGTTGAAGTTAAAACTTATATTCCGTCATACTTATTGCTTTGCTGATGTATTATATGTATCTGAACTCAATAAAAAATTGCTGACTGTTGGGTAAATGACGGAGAAGGGACATGATTTTAAATTTAAGATATTATTAGAGTTGTGCTGTAGTATATCTTGGTGATCTCTATGATTAGAATTATTTATTTCAAAAAACATTTTTTTGGATTAAGTATTTAAAGATCTTTTTAAAAAGGAACATCCTAAAAGGGGAAATAGTGAAATCTGCAAGGACTGTTTGGTCAAGATTGATGTTGCAACTCTATTACAAAGCATTACTTTGCTTATTCTGGGAACATGTGTTTGATAAATTTTATGCGTATTATCAATGCTTTGTAGGGACAACCTGCTGATAAGGAAGTCAAGGATGCACCTCCTGGAAATCGTTTAAATGCTGTGATAGAAAAGATTGAACGCTTATATGTGGTATGCATTTTATTGTTTACTCGTTACATTAGACTTGTCAGTGCACTTGATCTGCTAAATAACTATTATGCCTTTTAGGGCAAACAAAGTGATGATGAGGAAGATCTTAATGATTTCCCAGATGACGATGAATATGACACTGAAGATTCTTTCATAGATGATACTGAGCTGGTCGGTCACATCAAGTTCCTTAACCTTATATACCTTATACAAATATGTGTTATTTTGTATCCGAATGATTTACAAGCATAGTCAATATTTTGCAACTTTGTGCAGGCGGCATCTATATGTTGTAGTCAAAGTACTTAGTACATTGTTTCTGGTTATGCAGGATGAATATTTTCAGGTTGATAACTCAGCAATAAAGCATGATGGTTTCTTTGTCAATCGTGGAAAGTTGGAGCGCATGTGAGTTTTTTCTTGAGATTTTTAAATAATATGACATGTCTAAACACCACTGTATATAATTTAACCAATTGTTCACCCTTTATCCGGCATCCAAATTTAGTTTTTGTATCTATTTTAAAGTTTTAAATTAGTTTAAAAACAATGTTTGTTTTGATTGTTACCTTTTTTTTGGTATCATATCGTTTCAATCCATTGTTAAGTAATGATGAAAAGTCTCATTATGAACTTTACCTTACTCAAAAAAAGAAGAAGAGAAGTTTCAGTATATGTAACAATTGATTTGGTTTGATCTCATCATTACCTTAATATTTCTTTTCATTTTGTCTTTCTTTATTATTTATTAATCTTATTTTATCTTTTACATTACCTTTTCATTTTAGCTCCGTCTCTTATCCTACTTTCCTTGTGGGTTTATCATTCAAATTGCCGACGTGTGACATTATGTTACGACGGAGAATGATATAATCTATCCAAACATCACGTTATAATACAACACAACATAGTACATACGTCATAAAACAATACGTGACAAAATTACTCCGCAATTTCATGTTTCAAGTGATTGGATGATTATGCTACATGTGCTTGTGCAACCGAGGATCTATCAGTTACATGTTTCTTCGTTGCACTGTTGCCACCGACCTTTGGAACATGCTCTTTTCTCTCTTTGCTAACATAAAGCGAGGCGAAGCGCTTAATAGGTTTCAAGCCTCACATCAGGGCTTGTTATGACCCACATATACTCTTACGTTTTACCATAAGAAGTAGTTTTTTATTCTCTCCCCAATTCAAGTTCACCCCCAAATCTGGTAATCCCTGCAAGTATTGATGGTTCCTCTTTTACGTGATGTTCAATATTCTCTTAATGTTGCTTTCTTCTTATTCTTCTTGGATTTAATCCGACTCTTCTCTTCTTCTTTATTTCTTGTTTACTCCTTCCCTGGTTTCTTCTCCTCATGTACGACTCTTTTTCTTTTGCCACTTTTACTTTTGGGGTTCTTTTTTACTCTTCTCTCTCATTCTGTCAAAATAATTCCGTTCCAATTTTTCTTGTTTGTTCTATCTATTTCTTGTTTATATTTTGAATTTTTTATTCATCATGTTCTAGTAATGTTTAATTAGGAAAGGGAATCATTTTTTAAGAAGGTAAGTAGGTTTATATTGCAAAAGAGAAACTTGCCAGCATCAAGTTGGTGCTAATAGGATAAAAAACCCACCCGCTTGCACGGAATCAATGAAATCTAACATACTATCTTCATTCTTTATAATCTACACCAAAATGCTAAAAGCCGTAAACAAAAGTGGAGCCAGGTTTTGATGTTTATGGATTCGGATAGGGGTGTTAAATGAGCAGGTCGAGTCAGATATGGGCTGGTTGAAAATGAATTGGGTGAAAACGAATAATTTATCCAGCCTACCTATTATCAATATTCAATATATATTTTTAAAAAGGTAACAAGTCCTAGCCAACTTCTTTCTGAAAATATGATTTTGGAAATGATAGTCTCCTTTTGTTTTAGAGAGGAATTGTCTTTTGCAACAAAGGAAAAAATGATGCAGAGTGGGTTTAGGGAGGAAATGTCTTATCTTCTTTAAAAGGAGAGTAAAACATATTACCTGTAAAGGAGAAGACTTTGGGAGCAAGTGGGTTTCGAACCCACATATCTGCAATACAAAGCTTTACTACCCTAATCCATATATATATATATAATTTTTTATACTAACGCTTGTACTATAGGGTCCACGCAAAAACTATTGGGTTCGTCCAAACCCGCATAATGTACTGTAGCTCTCCTGGCCATAAACAATTGAAGTTAAGTTGTTGTACACTAATTGACTTTCCTTTCAAAACATAGTTAATTTCTTTCCTTGTGTGAGGAGATTAGGTTCTTGCAATATTGGAAATGTTTGCTTTTGTCTAATCCTGTTATTAAAGGTTTGGTTAAGCCCCGAAGCAAGGTCCACAACGTGTTGAGCACTTTACCTTGCTTAATTTGCTCCTTAGAGTTGTCATAAGGTTCTAAAACATACTTTTCCTTTCCAATGAACCTCTTTCTAGAGACAACACTAAACAGTTGATATTTCACTTTATCGTAATTATTATTCAATTTCTTTGTTCATATATTTGTCATTCATGCTTATAAATTATTAGTTTTGGACTAAACATATATATATTTGGACTTTTTCTCCCTTGGTGCCTTTTTTCATTGAAGTTCATACTTTATTTGCGTTTTGCGCTTAAGCCCCAACAGACCTTGGAGTTTTTTTTATGCTATTTACTTTTTCTATGGTTTAAACCTCTGCATCTCTTTCCCTAAGAAATTCTCTTTCCTTGTTCAGTAAGTTATGTTTTCCCTTTGATTTTGGAATTCAGATGTATATTTCTTTTGGGACTTTGGTTTAGCTTCTTTTTCTCCATACGGATGTCCTTGTTCTTTCCCTGGTGATAGGTTGTTCATAACACTAGTGAATTTGTAATTATGGCTGCAAAATGGGAAGGATTTATTTGCTAATTTTTCTTAGAAATGAAAACTGGTACTTTCATTTGGGCACTTCTAACTGACATGATTTTCTTTTAGTGAGCCAGTTTCACCAAAGAATCAGCAACCAAAAAAGAGGAGAAGAAAAGATCTGGCAAAAAGCCATGTTGGGGATGATGATGGACACAATCCAAGTAAACCTGTAAAAGTCGGAAAGAAGGCTGGGAAACTAGTACCCGTTGTTAGTGAAACATCTCATCCATCTCATGGTGTTGCTTTGCAAAATGTATCCCATGAAGAAAAATTCCCGAATCAGTTGAATGTTTCTGAAATACCAACAACAAAGAAAGCTGCAGATACCCAAGATATGTCGGAGCTATCTCCATCAGCATCATTGCGTGGCAATTCTGCAGAAGAAAAAGACCTTGACCAGCAGAAAATTGGAGTCACCCAATCCAAGAATCTAGGTGACAAATTAAAAGATGGTTCTGAAATATCTGGAAAATCATCTCAGAGGTTACATGACAGAAGTTCTTATGCTCAAGAGAAATCTAATGTTGGAAGATCAGTAAATATTTCTGACGGAATAGACCAGTCTGTTCAGCGCCGTGATGAGAAGTTTAATGTCAGTGGCTTTGAGGGAAAGAACTCAGGTCAGACTATGGTGAGTTGTTTACTGTCCTCTCCCTGCGATAGTGCGTTTCTTTGCTATCTTATAAATGCTTGATGTCATGAATCATTTCTCTATGGTATTTTTTTTATAACCGTGGTGTCCGGCCAACTTGCCTGCACCTCAGACCTTCACCTGAGATCTCATGGTTCTCAGCCCTCCTAATTGACCACTAGGCCACACCCATGGGTGCCATTTCTTCGTTGTATTTATAGATTGATTTCTAATGATTGCTTGAGAACATTGCTGAAGGAAATTTTTTTCTAGTAGATCATCGTTCAATGTAGGGATAGCACTTATTAATGATCAGGTGAAGCTTTTGAAATGTTTACAGCAAAGTAGAGCTGCACCTATCATGAGCCAAATAATGTCAATAGATGCTAGGAAAAACATGCTGCCATGAAATCTTTGGGTCTCTTCTGGTGTTATTCCTTCATGGTCTCTACTAATCATTCCAAATCAAACCAGTTTCCTCTAAAAAGGTACTCCCACCGTCCCAATTTATGTGACAGCAAGTGAGGATAACAGATAAAGAATCAGTAGAAACCTTGAGATTGATAAAAAGAGAAGAAATTAATCTCTTTAGCCAGTCCCCAAGAGAATGACATCTTTCTAATTTAGTAACAGTTTGACATTGAACTTTTCAGTTTACCCTACGTGAGATTTTTATAGCCACATAATCTATGACTTATTTTCGATTACAAGTTTCAAAAGTTCTTCTCATTCTGAAACTTCGTGCTTGGCCAAACACCTTTGCTTTAAATTGGGGAGTACTAAATAGGTCTTAACCTTAACTAGCAAAAATCAAATGTAATTGATGAGAATATTGACGTTAGACTTAACTCAAACCCAAAAGCTAAAGGTGAGGATTGTCCGTACTACAATTATACCCTTAACAAATACAAGATTCTACATCCTTGCAGACCTATGACTTGGAGTATGGATAACACTATGTTGGGGCTTAGCATTAGATATAACAATATGAGGGATGGGTTTGACTTTGTTTACATGATAAAAGCATGGACCTAGTCTGCTCTAACAACTTAAACATTTAAATGTGATGGTCACATAATTCAACACTGTATTGGATAAAACAGTAAGTTGGTTCTGATTGCCATCCGTTATCAAAAAGAACTTTTTTTTGTGCTTTGACATTATGATTAACATATATATTAATCAATATGACCTTCTAATGGTCTGGTAAGTCCTTCTCCCCCTACTCTGTCAGTTTTTCCTGTGGCTACTGGCAACCATTAAATTTGCAGTTAAAATGAAAACATGCATACATAACGATCAATCCCCTGTAAACTCCCCGGACAACTTTTTGAATTTTGTTAGCTCCTTATCTTTAGTATATGGCTCACGGTAATGGTGCTGACCTGTTCACTTTTGATCTCACTCTTTGTGTACTATGTTCATCTTCTTGATGTCTTTAATGAAATCTATTACTTCATCAAAAACAATCAAGAAGAGCTCTAGGTCTAGAAGTCCTTTCCTCTCCATTCAGTTGTTTGCCTTGAATCTCAGATCTGACCACTTGACCCTGCACCATACAACATTCAGAGACACACGTATGGTGCAGGGTTATGCAGTCATCTGAGATTCCTAATAAGCTTTTGTTCTTGCTGTAACTGACGCTCAGGTGCTCCCTAAAACTATACAGAAAGATCCTGCTATGCAGAGAAAGGAAGGATCGAGTGGTAGACCAAAAGGTACAATGCTTGAGAAGGCCATCAGGGATTTGGAGAAGATCGTTGCAGAATGTATGCCCAAAACTTTTGACATATGTTTTTCTAACCGATAATTCATTTTCTTATGCATTGGTCGTCTATTTAATTTTTGAAAATATCACAGTAAGGCCGAGGTTCAGATGTCGTTTCTATTTGATAATAACTAATTTTTTTTACATTCAATCTCAAATTATCACAGTAAGGCCACCAAATATGGAGGTTCAGGATGCTGATAATTCATCTCAGGCTATCAAAAGGAGGTTACCACTTGAAATAAAGCAGAGGCTGGCAAAAGTTGCCCGACTGGCGGTATAGACTAAGCTATATGGTCTAATTAGTTGTTATCTTTTTGGTTGATGTATTTACTTATATTCCATAGCGTACTTATCGAAGTCAAATATTTCTGTTGATGGTTGCAGCAAGCTAGTCATGGAAAAATATCCAATGAGTTAATTAGTCGTTTAATGAGTATTGTCGGCCACTTGATACAGCTTCGCACATTGAAGGTACTTTTGTGTGTCATTTGGATGTTCTAGATAAAGTCTGTAATCATACTAACACTGCATCATGTTGAATCTATATCTGTTTGGGTTATTCTGACTATTTATTTCATAAATTGTTCATATGTTATATTATGGAGATCCGTGAGGTTGTTACAGGAATCAATTGTAGCGATGATTTCTTTCTCTATTTTGGTGGCATATCTTCATCAGAAGACAAAAAGATATCTAAAATCTTGTAATGCATAATGTTAAAGCAATCGTAGTTGTGAAGTTGGAAGAGACATAGAACCAGATACTTTGCCAAATGTGATACATTGCTAAATCTGTTTCAGTTTGAAGAGCTCAAAGACCAGCCCAATCTCTCATTTAATGCTACTGTGGACTGCTAACAGTGGCTATTACATGTCACATGACTAATTTTGTTGATTTGTGTGTAAACCTACCATTTGCCGTGTTCCCAACATGAACTTAATAATTATGTTGCTGATATCTTCTCAATATCCTTCACTTTCCAGCTATTATCCTGTATTTTCTAACACTTGAAACATTATTTTACTTTGAATTTGAACACTTACATTCTAAGGGACTTGTTGCAAAATCTGTGTCTTAAAATGTCCGGATATGTTTCTATGAGCCTGTTATAAATTTTATGCTGGTGTTCCTATTTCAAAAAAATAAAAATGATAATAATTTTTTATTTTTTTTATTTTTATGCTGGTGTATGGAAGTATCCGGTTAGGGTATGTATTTCTCTTTTAGATGAATTTTCAGTTTTTTTTGAAAAATCTGCATGAAGTACCAATACTCATGTTGCAGCCATTTAGTACATCAAGATAATAAAGAAACTATGTAACATAGGTTTCCGGTGGAAGATTAAGCTTTGAGGAGTTCTTGAGCACTGTGCTCTTTATCACAAGATCACATTGAATGTCTTCCGGTGTACTAATTATTATTTGATTTATTGCTAAGAAGGTTACTAATTGTGTCCACACACTCACACCCAATGGGTGTTAAACTGTATACCATATGACTCCTAACCTAGTCTCAAGTTGAAAAAAGAAATTATTTTAGCCCTTAATACCAGTTTGTCTCATATTAATCCTTTACAGTTTTGCCTCCACCTCCAACTATATGGTGGGGGGTCTAGTCACCAAGGAGCAAAGAGAGTTCAGTTCATTAACCTTTTCAAATGTTAAGTTTTGATGTGATGTTTTCTCCTTCAATTTTTTCAATCATTATTTTAGATTTTTCCCATAATTGCGGGATAAAACGCAAGTCAAACTTACTCTCAATTTATTGTATCATGGTTGTGAAATCTGAAGGAGATAAGTGCTTTAAGAAAAATTGAAAGAGAAATGCTAGGCAAATCTAGTTTCTTGGCTGAATGCTGTGAACTCCTTTCAAGTTATGTCTAATGCACACACCCTATTGTAGATGTTACATATTCTTGTAAGCTCCAATCTATGGCTATTAATGTTAGATTCTTTTACCACATGTTTCCTTTCTATCTTGCACAAGCTTGGGACATGCTAGAGAAGTTTATGATAGTTGTTGTCTAGTTCACATATATTGAGGTTTAATATTTCTCTCGTTTAGCTGGTACTAATGCGTCAAGTCATAAGTGGTTTTCCCCCCATCATTGTCTTAGAAATTGTGATTGATCTAATAGTCGTCTGGCTGCAGCGGAACTTGAAAATCATGGTCAATATGGGGCTGTCAGCAAAACAAGAGAAAGATAACAGAGTTCAGCACATAAAGAGGGAAGTTGCTGAGATGATTAAGTTGCGGATTCCAGTAATGAAATCAAAGGTATGCCTCTGTAATATTATGCTCGTTTTTTTTTCTACCAGGAGTGCATGTTGTCTCTGCTAGAATTTGGGGAATTCAAGCCTTCCTGTGAAGTTGCCATTGTTCCTTAATGGTTAAGAAAAAAGAGTGTTCCATTTTAGAAGTGAATGTTTCAGTAGGAAATCAAAAAAAAATTCTACCCCTCAATTTATGGGAGATGGTTTTATGAAAAACCTGCAAAATTTCCTTTTTATGATGCTTGATGTGTGTTTGCAGTTACTTGAACAACAAGCTGGAGCTTCTGATGACTTCCAAGAAGCAAGTGCTGAAGAGAAAGAAGCCTTTAAGAGAAAATACAGCATGGATGTTGCATTGGAAGACAAAATATGTGACCTTTATGATCATTTTGTTGAGGTAGTTTACCCCTCTCCCCCCTTCCCACCTCAAAACAAAAATGTCCTCGACAAGATTGCTTCTTACTTGAAACAGTTTGTGCTGGAGATTTACTGTCTGTACCTGTAGGGCCTGGATGAAGATGCTGGTCCACAAGTCAGAAAGTTGTATGCAGAGGTAAGGGGACATACAAAGCGTAGCTATTTCTTGAAGAAGGAACCTCATTTTGCATGTGTAGTCTTTAATTCTGTTATCTACTTCATTTGCCATTGGGCAATCTTGGAAATTTTTGTACTTGATGCAAACTAAATTCCAAGTGTATCTGAAGGTAGACTCTAGATCAGAAAACAGTTTTTGGATGCATCTAAGGGTCTGTTCTCTATTGTGGTGGTCACTTATCGGTGTATTTTCTTCTTAGCTTTCATAAAAAGAAATCTTCCACTGCTAAGCTCTGATGTATGTTCAGAATTTTGGCCACAAAATGTGAATTAGGAGCTGCTTTGACATTTGGGGGTTTCCGAACTCTTCATAGTTTTCCCTGGGCTAGTTTTTAACTGTCATTGTTCTGTTTTTCTTGCAGCTTGCAGGATGTTGGCCAAATGGATTTATGGACAATCATGGTATTAAACGTGCTATATGTAGAGCAAAAGATAGGAGGAGAGCATTGCACGCACGACGTAAGGTAAAAAATACCATGTTTATCTTTATTTTATTTTCTTTGTTTAGTTCATTATTCATTTTCTTGTAGCTCTTAAATTGTGAGCTTGCGTTCATAGTGGAGCTCTGTTTTAGTTAAATGTATAGGATTTATTGGTCTATTTCTGATGGTGTCTGAGATTCCATTAAGAAATTAAATTTCACATAGTAATCACTCCTTAGTTGTTCTCTTCGTCATCTCTCAGTGTATTACACTAAAATGCAGTTTCAAACCTGTGCCTAAATGCTTTCTGTAGCTTTTACAATGGGTAAAAAGGTTCATTTGGTTTTTTTATGTAGGACGGAGAGAAAATTAGGAGGAACAAATTATTGGCCACAAAGGAAGGGGATACTAGTAGAGTAGATGCTGGACCTATTGCCCAGTCGGTGCATATCCAAGAAAAGATTGTAGTTGATCATTCTTCAACTTCAACAAACAAGCCAGTATACAGTAGTGCAGCTGTAAATGCTTCTGCACGAGTGCATGTTTCCATAGCTAATGGTTCTGATGTGAATCGTCTAAAGCAGGAGAAGCTAAAGGGAGTTTCTGGCAGCTCTGTTGATCCACGAGGAGCAGATGCGGTGCCAAAAAAGAAAGTGAAGAGGAAACATGAGTCAGAATTGGGTGAAAGTTTGTTTCACAGCGAGAAATTGACTTCCACACAGGCAGAGGAGAAGAACAAAACCAACAAGCATACTGGTTGTCCTACTCCAAAACCAAATAATGTTTCGACCTCCGGCTTTGAACAGCTGACATGATGCAATTTCTGCCTCTTGCATTGCCCCTGTTTTCTAGTTCTGTAATTATATATAGTTATCTTGGCGCGTTACCCATAAGAAACCTGAGTCTCGTATTTTTGAAGTCACAGCTGAAAGGCACATTTAGTTAAGGCAAAACATTAGAAAATTGATGTCTTATTGGCAGCTAGGGTCTCTGCTGTTGGGCATTTTGATGCTAGTTTTATTTATGGACTGGAAATTGCTCTCTTCCTTGGTTCATTCTGTTACCAGCTAAAATTCCGTCGTCATCGAACTTTTTAGTATTTTTCTGGGTTGGATAAATGCAGGATTATTTTCTAGAACAAGACGTTTTTCACTTTTCTGATTCCAGTTTCTCATAGGTCCGCAAGTTCAAAGTCTGATCAGTTGATTGATGGAAATTTACTCAAGATTCTACAAGATTGAAATATTTTGAATTGTTCGTTCGTTTACTTAATATATGAACTACTTACATTAAGTTCTAAACATTAATGTATAGTTTAGATCAAACACTTAGTATTTTCTTCAACCACCTACTTCATTGGCCACCACAATATAATCTTCCTCATACAATACACATTGATCTCACTCTCTCCTCTATGATTGCTAATATTGAATGGTAGAGATTAGATATTAAAGAGATCAGTTACTTAAATTTTGGTTTAATATAGTAAGGAGTAATTAATTAGTAGCCAAAAATAGTTGGGACTGCTAACCATGTGGAAACTGCATTTACTCATTATTTTGGTAAAAGGGTTATTTGGAATTGACATCAAACTACCTGTCTGTACCTCAAATATAATCATCATATATACTTTAATTTTATTCTTTCTGCACAACTCCACCATTGGCCATTTATATACCTATGTTATCTTTATTTGTATGAATTGTTTGTCAATCTATCAAATGTTTTAATGTACATTTTTAGTCAGATTGATTTAAAATATATATAGAAAAACACCCGCCTAGTGTGATTATACACAAATTATACTGTAAAGAATTAATCACAAAGTTTTCTTTTATTGGATGGTTTCTAGTGATAAACGGTTCTTATTAGAAACATATATGATATATTAGAAAATAAGAAATTGACAATTGCATATGGCTAAAAAGTAAAAATTTGTTTAGTTATGATTGGATCAAATATCACTATAAGCTGTTAAGGACATTTATGAAAAAAATACTAACCATCATTAAAAATATATATTCAATGATAACTAATTTATTATCGCTAAAGATCATTTTTATCGGTTAATAACCGAAAATTTACAAAAGAAAGATGAGCAAAGCATGAAGTCAAGAAATAAGCACTTAAACATAATAAAGAAGAAACTACAAAAGGGGCAATCTTATTAGAACTATTATTTGAAAATTAAAACTAAAAAAAGGAAGAAATTGAAATAGGAAATTTAAGCTGTCCCATGTGGTGAATTTCAGAGTACTTTTGCAGAGCATTTTCTTTGTACCCACCAATTCAAAAGCTAATTCATGTACATTACCATATCAACAATAAATTATGAAGAGGCCATATATATATATATATATTATCATCTAAGTCAACAACAATAACATACTCAGTGATACATAGATTTATAAAATAAAATTTAAAAAGAGTGATGTATCCTATATTTTATTTCCTATCCTACGAAGAATAAAAGTTATTTCGCCTTTGTTGATTATTGTTTCGATTGAGTATTTTCTTTTTTTTTGTTTAATTCTATCTTACCAAACAAGACTGACTTCTTACTAACCTGCGAGGGGATATCAACATCTTAGTCAACCCCTAAAAGTTTTGCAAGAGTTTGTGAGCTTGACCAGCTCTAATTACTAGCCATATTTGATAATTTTAGAAAAAAATGATTAGATATTATAACACTGACCTTTTCTTTATACTATGGCTGTATTCTCCTCCGATAATTTATGATCATACAAATGCTTAAAATTCCTTTTACATACTCTTTGTTTATTTTTACTTTGAACTTTGCATGCTTTTAAAGGAACAATGTTTTAATACGAACAATTTATCATAATTTAATAGTTAATAGGAAAATAATAAATACATATTAAAAGTGATAAATAAAAATAAAAATAAAATATTGAATAAATAAAAATATATGTTTCTAAATTCTTTTTTCTTTTTTTAAGTTGCGCGTTTAATCAAACAGTTCTCACTTGAATTGAAACTTTGGATTGGAAGTAAATAATTTGGTCAAACTATGTTTGTTATTTCTCTGCGCCACCCCCACCCCACAACCCCCAAAGTAGGTAATGAAAAAAAAAACAAAAGAAATTAATGGAAAAAAGAGTGATCACTGGTCTTGTGCATGTGAAGTGTGGAAGAATACTACTACTAGTAGATGGCAACATATTAATCAAATCTCTCGAATTAAAGTCCTTCAAAATAAAAAATCACATTTGTTAAAAAGTCTTTACGCTTTTACCCTTTAATATAAGATTGGAAAGCACGAACTTAAATTTAATCACGTGAAACTTTTTATTGCGATTTCAATATGAATACTGAACATCAAATGAGAAATAAGAAGAAAAAAAACAATTTATCTTGTCCATTAGAGAGAACAACAAAAAAAAAGTTAAAAGTTAAGTCTTGAATTCAAGTCCCTAAATATATAATTACATTTGTTAGGATGTAATTTACGCCTTCATGACCTTCCAATATAAGGCTTTCCGGTGAGAACTCAAATTTAATCGTGTAGAACATCTTAATGTGATACCAAACATCAAACAAGAAATTAAAAAAAAAACAATTTGATTTGTCTTGTCCTTTTGAGAGAAGAACAAAGAAAAAAGGGAACTCATGAGAGACCTTCTTCACTTTCTATTTTGAGTTAAGTCTAGAATTATGATCACTATCCCAAGAAACCCTAATTGGAAATACACAAGAATATTTGGTAGCATTATTTCTACAAGGAGGGTTCATAAAATAAGTTGTCAGTGGTGGTTATGCGTCAACAACAACATCAATTACTACTTTATATTATATAATAATGATGATAATAATAATAATATTCATCTTCTGTTCTTAACAATAATATAAAAGAAATTACACATGCACTTTGGATATCTATATACATGTATATATATAATAAATAGTGCAACTTTAGATATTTCGTTAAGAAATATTCAAGATTTGCAATATATATATGTACGAGAAATAATTTTTAACTTATAAAATTCACATAATTTTCTATGAACACCACCTTTACTATATGTCGTGAGAAATTACAACTAAAGAGTTTTCTCACGTATCATATATGTGTGAAAATTAGCAGAAAGTTGCAATTTTTTTTTAGAAAGATTTTTACTTATACATATACACACACTAATAATTGTAACAAAAAATTATAGTTGTGTCAATTTATTATAATGTGTATAACTTGTATAGTAAAGTGATCACTTGACTAATTCTCACAAATTTAGTGATTACGCAAATAGTCGATTGATAGGATAAAACCTTTTACATTCTCAATGTGCAAAAGTCCATGGATCTTATCTTATTCCAAAAGAACCCAAATCAGGATATAGGTGTTTTTTGCGGGCACGAAGAAAGATTATTATTATTATTATTTAGTTTGTGTAAAAAGTTTTTTCTATTTTTGAAAATTTTTAAATTTTAATTCTCTATTTGACATGTTTAAGATCATAAGATTAAAAAATATTTTAGTATATTCTTTCTCTCTCTATATATCGTTAGTTTCTTATTTTTTTAGACTCTACGTTAAATAAAAAATCAGATAAATAAACTAAACCGGAGTAGTTTTTATTTTTTCATCACACTGAGTTTTTAAAGAAAGTATGGAAAATTGAGAAGTATATATATATATACACACTCTACCTTCTACCCAAATCAGAAAGCCATCCTGGGAAAAAAAAACACAAGAAGAAGAACAAAGGTAAACTCTTTATTTTCCTTTTTATCTCCTCTACTAATTCTTCCATATATTAATAACTCATCAAAATTAACCATTTCTCACTTTTGGATCTTGTTTCTATACATGCTTTTGTGCAAATTTCAAGGAAATTAACAAACAATATTTGTCTTTTAAACTTTTAAGAAAGGAATTTTTTCGTTTCTCCATTAAAATCCATATTTTTTTCTAATTTGATGATGCATGCATGCATGTACTTTCATTAATTAATATTTGTTATTATTATATAGGTGATAACAATAATAATAAATAAATATAATGGGGAGAGGAAAGATAGAAGTGAAGAGAATTGAGAACAAAACAAGTAGACAAGTTACTTTCTCAAAGAGAAGAGCTGGACTTTTGAAGAAAACACATGAACTTTCTGTTCTTTGTGATGCTCAAATTGGACTCATCATTTTCTCAACCAAAGGCAAATTGTTTGAGTACACCACTCAACCTCACAGGTTTTTTTTTTAATACGTTCGATTATACTGAATTTATTATTGTTATAATTTAGGTTAGTGTTTATGTTGACCAATTAACTCAAAGTGCCTAAGAGATTAAGTTATGAAATATATTAGGGTTTCTTTGAAGTGTAATAAATTTCTTATTTTTCTTTTGTTTTAATGCTTCTTTTTATTATATTTAAATCTTACTATAGTTCTAAGAAAAGTGATGTTCTCATAGAATCATTAATTTCCATTAAGGAATTAATTAATTATATTAATCCTTCTTTTATTATATTACATAACATCCTAATGAGTTAGATTAGGCCCCCCTCCTAATTAAATGAGTTTTTTTTTTGTTTTGGTTGTTAATTAAATTCTATATTCTTTTTAATTAGTAACAAATTAATGCTCTATTTGATTTTGTATTTTTTTATTAACCTCACAGCATGGGTGAAATCATTAATAAGTATCTCCAAACTACTGGTGCCTCACTTCCAATTCATGATCATAGGGTATGATCACAAAATTTTGTACTTATTTTTTTTTAAAATAAAATAATTATTTGACTATTGGAACATTGAATTTATAAAATTTTAATTATAGGTGGAACAATATGATGAAATAACAAAAATGAAAAGAGAAACATTGAATCTTGAATTAAGTCTTCAAAGATACAAAGGTGATGAATTGAACTCAGCACAATATGATGAATTAAATGAACTTGAGAAGCAGCTTGAAAATTCTATTAACAAAATTAGAGCCAGAAAGGTACATTTTAATCGATAGTTAATTTATTTCTTTTTAATTTAAATTAATAAATTATGTTTATTGATATAATATATATTAGTGAGAGTTCAATTTCCCTAATTTTACAATGGTTGCAGCTTGAACTCTTGCAACAGCAGATGGAAAACCTGAAGAGAACAGTAATATTTTATTTATTTATTTTTCTTAATAAATAAAAATATATATGATTTATTCAATTTTTTTTAAAAAAATGTGGCAGGAGAAAATGTTGGAGAAAGAAAATCATGATATGTGTCAGTGGGTAAGTCTTTAATTTATCGCACGTTAATTATTTGACTTAATTAATTACTCTTTTTTATATGGTAAAAGTTTGGTCAAACATGTATTCTGAAACATATATGAATGAATCAATTAATTAAACGTATAAAAAGTAGAATTTTATTGAATGTACCAATAAGCTAGACTGTTATTTCATTTCATATATAAATATCTATTGGAATGATCGATTATATTTACATGCATTTTTAAATATAATAAGTAAGTGTTTATAAATATTGGATTTGCTATTGCATGTGAAATTAGTTGATGAAGTATGAAATGTACAAGCAACAGCCAGTAGCAATGATGGAGCAACAAGAAGAAGCAGCAATTACTGAACTGAATTTACTTGGAGAACAACCATTGTTGTCTCAATTTTCATTCTTTGGAGATCAACACCAACTTGGTACTACAAGTAATTCTTCAGCATATCACCTTCAAACTTCTCACCCTTTTACTCCCTCTACCTACGGTAAGAATACACGAGATATCTCAATCTTATTTCATTCAACTTGAAGTATTTTAGCATATGTGAAATAAATTAGTCAGCGAATTAAACGGTACTATAAAAATTCTTTCCATGATTTGCAGTTTTTTTTTCTTGAGCTTAATTATTTGTGGGACTTACTATATATATAGCACATAAAATTTTGATTAGAAAAGCCTTGTTTCAATCATATAGGGACTGTTGAAATATATTCACTATAGTTTTATTATTATGTACGTACTAATGTTTTTTTGAAAAACATAATTTGTAGATTGATGAGGAGGAGCTGCAATTGCTGGGGATAATTAATTCTACATTTCCTTTGGCATATTTAGAAGCTATATATAGAAAGCATGTAAACTTTAATTATATGCATCTTAAGGATCTATTGATTGTAACTAATTAAGGATGTCTAGTATTGGTACAATGAAGTTTTACTATAATTCATATGTGATGTATAAGAAATTTGTTTGGGTCATTTTAATTTGATGGATTTATAATTATAAAATTTTAGACTTGATTAAGATGATTAATTTTTTTTGAATTCATTAAAATATTATCCATCGTAAAAGATGGATAGTCCATACTCCATAGATATTCCCCAATTGCATTCTCTACGTATATACGTAGGAATATTGTGCGTTTGATACGATAAAAATATTTTAAAAAATAATATTTAATTTTGTTGTATAATTGATTTAAATTATTTGAAAAATATTTCTTTAAGTATACTTATTTTCTCTGTCTAATGATTCCCATATATAAGTAGAATTTTTTTATTCAAATATTTTCTTAGACCTCACCACTTGAAACAAATCCAAACCAAAGTATGAGAATAAGAAAAATATGTGAAAGTAATTACTATTTTTTTAATGATAAAAAACAATAGATAATATAGATACTATTTTTATTTTGGGAAAAATGATATATAATATCAAACTAATAACCTAAAATAAATGAAGTAGCTAGAGTTTGGTTTAATTGTGCTCCATAATAAACGTTAGCTAAAGATTGTCAGGCGTCTCTCTCAAAAAAATCTCGCTCGCCTCTCTCACTTTATACACAGAAGTGTATAAATTATGTTTCTGTTTTGTATAAAGCGAGAGAAAATTGTATATACACATGCAAAAATATATATCTTCGTGTTATACACTTAATTATACAATTTATAAATATTTTACTTCAAATATTGCAGAGAAAAAGGCCAACGAATTATACAATTGCAGTGAAATACAATTTTCTCTAGTTTTATACAACACAAGTGTATATATTGTGTTTCTATACATACATTTTAATTCGATTCAACTGTATGCAAAACAATTTTTTTAAAAATATTACAGCGAAATAGGTAGCGAACTATACAATTGTACGTTATAGAATCGCAATGAAATAGGATTGCGAATTATACAATATTTGCAGCGAAATAGGCCAGCGAATTATACAATTGTATATGTATAGCGAATTATACAGTTTTATATTTACTGCGGAATGCAATTATATAAACTTTGATATAACATACAAATATAAATTTTTTGTTTGCTATATATTATAGTTGCCCCTTTTATTTTTCATATTCATAGATTATACTTATCTATTTTTACTTTTAATATAATTTTATACTTTTTCAATTCGACCTGCCTCTGCCATTGATAACAACACAGCTTCTTCGAAAAAGCTAAGCTGAATCAACACAAGTTGTAAGCAAATTGAGGTGAGACTTGCATAATATTCATCCAATTATAAATTGTTATTTCATAGACCGTGGTTGTGGTGTTGATGAAATTCCGACTATGAATTTGCAATTGGTAGATATTAGATATGTATGCTCTATGTGTGCAGTAGTAGCCATTTGATCATGTATGAGTAGGATCAATATTCTAATTTAGGGGTTGATGAGAAGGTATTAGGGGGAGAAGAAGTGGAACAGAGTACTGAGGTAAATAGAAATCCCTAGAACACAGTTGCTTACATGAGTTTGAATGTTTAAATTATTGAGGGATTCCATTTTGTTTGCTGCTTTCAGAGTTTTAGGATGGAAATCTATAGTATGAGCAGTTGATACCATGTCTTCTAGGAATTTGTAGAATTGTGAACGGGTTCTCAAATTTTCCCCACTTGGGGAAAAGAAAGAAAAATGGGTTACAGATATTTTCCTTTCTTCTCAAAAATGGAATCCTAAATTGTATTACTTCTCCCAAAGCTATCTATTTTCTTATTTTTTTCCAGTTATGACCTACTATGGATCCTTATCTCACTTGTATACCTATAATATTTGTTAATTTAACTCATGCTTCCAAGACTTCTGTATGCAGGTGGACTGATTCTCGGCCAGATCCGGTATCAGATTAATATTTAGCCCTTCGAAATTCCAAAAAGTTACATTTTATATTTGAAGCTTATGGATGACCTTACTGAACAGCCTCTTCCACCTGGGGTTCTTTCTACGTCATATTCTTCACCACTTGTGCCAACTTTGAATCCTGCTGGACATTTGCCCCAGTCCTTTCAGAAAACTCGTTACCTTGCTGGCAATGGCGATGGAAATCTTTTCCCTGTGGTTGCTTCTGTTCAACCTTGCTCTGAATCTTTTCATACCTCTCAACACGACTCTTCTGAGGCTATACTCAATACTTTACAGCCGCGAAGTGCTAATGATCTTGAGAGCACTGCTCAGAATGCTGTTTTGCATGAACAGGTTTCTTGTACCCTTTTGATAGGTGCTTTATTTATTTCTTCATTTATTGATCTAGATTATTTGTTTGCCTTGCACAGGAAATTTCTGCACAAAAAGTAATTCAAAGCCAAAGGTTTGTTTTATTTGGCTTTTATTTTTAACTTTATTCAAGCTGAAACTAGACAAGAGGAATGAATGTTTTATGACATTTCACTTCTTAAATCCAGAGAAGCAAGAGATGCAAGTGGACCTAAGGATAATTCGGATATTTTCTCTGGTCGTCATGACCCAAATGCTTTAAAGGTGTTTTCAGTCTCTTGGACTCTTTGTTACCTTTTCTTGTGATGTTTCTCATGGTAGCACATTTTCTAGTTGGCCTTACTATATCATCTGTTAACTGCAATTTATAGGAGCATTTACTCCAAATGACGGCAGACCATCGTGTACAAATGTCCTTAAAGCGTGGAAAGTCTGCACAGCCTGAGCAAGGTAGGTATCTTACTGCAATTTATATGGAACAGTTGATATCCTTTTAATGATGTCACAAATCAAAACAGGCAATACATGTTGTCAAAACCTTTTCTTTTCCACTTTTAATATTTTTCCAAGCTATGAAACAACTATAATGTACATGTTACCAATGAATTTCCTTTGAAATGTACATGTTATTGGCCAAAGGAATGCCCTTTAAATTTTTCTAGTAGTGCATTGAAAAAAGTCCTATCTCTTCCCTCACTAACATAGATTTTATATACTTATTTGCGGTCTATGAAAGCCCAGAAAGTGAACAAGATGAATGTGTTAATGCCTTTTCACTTTGTCTGGATGATCCTCATTCTTTTGACCTATTTTAATGTGCTAACTTTGACTGATTTTTGTTGGGGAAGAGCTCATAATGGCAAGAGAGGTAACTTTACGTAGGTTTATTGTGACTTTTTGACCTGAAAAATGAGTTAACTTTATCTTTTGCTCCTTCACCTTTCAACCAACTAGTTCTGTTGAATATTATATCAGACCCATTAATTGAATATTGGGTATTAGCATTAGTATGTTTGAAGTACCAAAACTTCAGTTAAAAAATTGTTTCACATTAGACGAATATCATATGTATTTGTGTTTGACACCTATTAATCGGTGTCCCTTGATAAAATGATGGTTGTGATGGACATGCTTCTGTTTAATTGCCATATAGTTGAATTAGGAACAAGTTGACATCCTAGATCGTAATGTGTGACTTATCACATAGAAAGTTTCTTGCAAATTGGTGGGAAAAACTTTAAATCTTACTAGACTGTAAACTTAGTCTGTGTTTGTGTACACGTTCAGCACCCAAGGGTGTGGCCGAGTGGTCAATGGAGTGGGTGGAGAACTATGAGGTCTCTGATTTAAATCCCAGTGTAGGCAAAAACACGCTAGGTGATTTCTTCCCATATATTCAAGTCTCGGTGGCAAAGTTACCCTATGCTTGTGCTGGTGGGAAGTAGCAGCCTAGTAGGTATCCTGTGCAATGGTTAAGATGTGCGAGAGTTGATCTCGACACCATTGTCGTAAAAAGTAAAGTTTGAATTGCTGTTTCGATAGTACGTGCATGCCCACTCCTCCCAAAAACATCCATCAGAAAGGCATGGATTAGGCGATAGTCTAGTGACACTTAAATATCCTTGGATTAGGGTCAAAGTTGTAATATCAATTCAGTTTTAGTTTTTTTTTTGGTCATATCATTAAATTAAGGACATTACTAAAAGTTGAAATTGTTGATTGGACTGCTTTACCTTCTAATTTTGCCTCTTATTTGCGAATCTAATATTGGTTAGGTTTATGTTTTTGGATAGCACATGACTTTTAGAACAAGGTCCAATCAGGTTTACTGTTAATATGATGAACATTGAAAAGAAACTTTACATTCTTTCTAACATATTGAAACAATAATCATGACATAGTTCATGGGATATTAGCTTACAGCGAGTAAGCTAATCTAGACTAATGTAAAATCTGGTTGTTATTTGGAGAAAATGTAATTCCACAACAGCTTAACTCATTGGAGGAGTTTTTGATTTTCGTTTTATAATCATGTCAACGATGTCTGTTATCATGATCAGTTGATTTGCTTTTAATAGTTCTATTTGAGTTCTTTGCAACTCAGACCTAGGGCTCTCTTATTAATACTCTACTTTATCTTATAAAAGGAAGTTATAGATTGTAGAATTATTAGGATCCTTGTAAGTATTTTTTCTCTCTTCTTTTGTTCCCCTCTGTTTGCAGGCCACCAGCATATCCTTAATGCTGAAGAATACAACATTACCATTTTCAAAAAAAAAAAAAAATTAAAAAAAGATTGGTGCTATTATCATAATGATTTAAATGTTGTATATAGCAGATCATATTTCTTGTTCGGCAGAATTTAGGACTTGAAAAACTTCATAGTTGACCTTGCTATGTTTATATATGGTGAAATTATATTTTTGTTAAATTGACTCTGAGAAGAGGTAGGGTCAAAGATAGGTATAGATATTTCTCACTCCATCTCTTCCCTAAATTGAACAAACATAGAGTTGGCCTAAAATCTGAACAATCTGGAATCTAGATCTAAGTATGAAAGACTAGAATAATGTGTTACCAAAATAGACAGGGCTTTTAATTCTGGCATGGCTTTATAAAACACTTTTATTTCATTAGATCTGCTCATACATGAGTTATAGCAGAAAATTCGAACTTCTGTTTTTGTTCTTTATACAGTTTGTAGTATAGACACTACTTTTATCAAAATAGTTCTCCTTGTAGGCATCAAAAAGACATTAAAGGACCAATTAATTCTGGAATTTTTGCTCAAATATCACCCATTTTGAGGAAGAATAACATGTACAAGGGAGACAGGTTGCTTCTTTCCATCTTCACAAAATGTTATGTTATAGAACCATATTATGAAATTTGAATAGAGGTGTTAAAAAATTCTAGATGGATAAAATCCTTTTCAGTTACCATATTACGAGTTAGTTTAATCTGGCTTCAAATTTTCATGTTATTACAACAGGATGAGAAATGGTTAAATTTCTCCTTTGCCAGGTAATGTGGAAATTGGAAATGGATATGGAGTGCCAGGTGGAGGTGCTTATTACAGTGCCTCAAATACCGATGACTCGATCTCCAGTAAGACTGGCTTCCTGTTCTATGGGCAACTTGTTTATCATCTTGTTCAAAATTCTATATTAGATTCTTTGAGTTATTTGTTTTTTGCTTTTTCTGTTCAGAGACTAATGGGGGTTCCGAACATAATTCTGGTAAAGAATTACCTGAATACCTCAAGAAGAAGTTGAAGGCTCGAGGTATTCTTAAAGATGATTCAAAAATAGAGAACCATGGCATAGCAATCAATGTAAGCTAGTTATGCATTATATACTGTCTTCCTAGTCCCTGTTTAAATTTTCACATATTTCAGATGGTTCTGCCTTACTAGAATCTTGAATTTGACTTCCTTTGTCTTCTGACTTTTGTGATAAACCAAAATTTCTTTCTTTTTTTATTGGTTCTTATTTCTTATGAGATACTTGTTGTCAGTTTTTTTTAATGAAGTACTTGTTGTCAATTCTTAGTAAACTCTGTTTTCAAGAACTCATTCCTCATTAGTTTTTTTTAAAAAAAGAACTCATTTCTCATTATCCTTTTGTTCTCCTCATACTTTTAGTCTCTTGAAAATGAAATGTTCCTGACAACTCTCTTCTGAAATAAAATCTGCACATTTCAGAGCTCAAAGGCACAATTACCAAAGACATCAGATGCCACTTTGCCTGTGGGATGGGTGAGTTATGGATTAATATACGCGGCTTAAGCTTTCCTTTTGAAGGTCTTTATTGATTGCTTTTTGTGCCAGAATACCTGAATAGAATTACGGAATTTTAGCTTATGATTCTGTTAAAGCTTCAATAGAATATCTCTCTCATTTATATACTTACTAATATTTGGGCTATTAGAGCATTTGTACTCTCTAGTTCTTTCAATTTCTTGACAAAGCCATTAAGAAAATCTGTATCATGATCCCTTCTTGTATTTTTAGTGTATCTGGTTAGAAAAGAATAAGAGATGTTTTGATGAGGAGTCAATTTCTGTAGGTATTTTGAAGCTAGTGTTTTGTCAGTTTGTTTAGTTGGTTCAGTCTGTATCCTGTGGTTTATGCATCATAATTTTAGGACTTTGTTAGCTCACTAGTTCTGGCTCAGATAGTTTGTACGGTCAGCCAGAGATTTTTTTAAGCTCCAATGCCACATCTTGTAATCTTGCATCTTCTTGATGCCTTTTATCAATACCGCTTACTTCATAAAAAGAATGTGGCAAGACAAATACTCTATAGGAGGGAGATAAAGAATTATAGGAAACAAATAGATAAAGGGTAGTTGGTGCAAGATCTTACTCCTTTCCTGTAAGAATAGAAGTATCTATCTCATTAAGAAACGTAGATAACTCACTAGAAGAAGAAGATTTAGCTGCGGCAGACTGCATGGTGGCTTCTTATGCTTCTTCCATTCTATTTCTTCTTGAGTAAGTTATCAAATCAGGCCTATCCAAATGCCCAACAGTCTCCCCCCTGAATTCTTTCACTAATTTTACTTTCAACAATGGAATTAGGAAAAACCATATCTTCTTTCTTATAGTTCTCCCCCTGAAAAGGTGATGGTGTAACGCTGAGGATCAGTAAAGCAAACACCCAAAACCTTTTGAGGAACAGTAAAGCAAATACCGAAAACCTTTAGAGGAACAGTAAAGTCATTCTCACCCTTTAAAGTTTCCAAGGGACTCTGAAAATTGAGGATTTTAAGTGGCATTCTTCTGATGAGGTAGGCAGCTACTAGAATGACATCCCCCAGTAAGGTTTTGACAGATTCATGGTGAACAAAAGGAATCTTGCTACTTCTAACAAATGCCTATTTTTTCTTTCAGCAGCCCCATTTTCTGCACTAGTATAAAGACAACTAGTTTGATGGATTATCCCAAAAGACTCCAAATAAGCTTCAAAAGTCTAATCCATGTATTCTGTGCCATCATCAGTTCGAAATATCTTATCTTAGTATTGAACTGAGTACAAGTCATCTTATGAAATGATCGAAAATAGGAAAAAACTTCACTTTTGGCATATAACAAATATACCCATGTCATTCTAGTGCAACAATCAATAAAAGTAAAAATTATCGATTGCCGGACAAAGAAAGTGTTTTGAGTAGGACCCCATACATCGGAATGAATAGTCAAAAAAGTGATTGTACTTCTAGTATAAACCATGACGATTTCAAGAAGAAGAAAAAACTTTTTATATTTCTTGAGACTTGATTAATACATAAACCATGAGAATGATACTTATAAGATGAGTCCTAAGACTAAAAAGAAAGATAATATAACAGAATCAATTACATTCAATACGAAATTCTACTCCTATAAAAGCTATCAATATCAATCAACACAACTACAATTTGATTATTGTAGTACTCAAATCATGTGTATGGTATGTTCTAATTATCTATAAGTTGTGCACCTCTTTAGTTCACTTCAAAGTAGTACACACTTCTCGCTTTTCACTTCAATTACCCTATATAGATGTTGTTACTTTTTTGTGCTTTTGTTTTTAAAATAGTGTTGTTTATAGTGTTAATATTTGCCTGTAACTTGAGAATGCAGATCGAATCCAGGGACCCTACAAGTGGTGCTTTATATTATTATAATGGAAGTACTGGGAAAAGTCAGTGGGGAAGACCTACTGAGGCTCCTGCACAAGTTTCTGGGGTGTGTTCGGGACTTCCTGAATATTGGCAGGAGGTTCTTGATGAATCAACTGGTATGCTCTAGCTGTTTACTTGCTTCATGTTATTTGTGGATGGAGAAGATTAAATTAGAACACTCGGAACTTTTAAATCAGAAAGAATTGATTTAAATAGTTTTTATTTTTGAACATTCATTTATTTTTTCATTTGTAGGCTGATCCTTTTTAATGTGAATCCTGATGTCACTATTCTCAAAAGATTTTGGCTTCCCTGGGATATTTTCTTTTGTTATCAGGCTACATAATTTTTTTAAAAATGCCATTTTCAGTAAAGATAAAAAGTAAAAAGGAGAAACTACTTGACCATTCTCAAAAATAGTAAAATAGGGGAGACTATGGTAATATTTCGTCGTTGATAAATGTAGGACCTTTAAATGTAAAAAGAAAAAAAAATAGCAATAAGGAAGGAGGGTGACTCAGGCTTACAGATAAATGCTAGGGTAATTTTCCTGAACTACCTTTATTTTATACATTGGGAAGTTCTTAACGCACAATGATTGTGAAAAAGTAAATAATATCAAAGGATCTGAAGAAAGAGAGAGAATCATTTATTGCTGCTAACAAATGAGGCACTGATTGCTTGAAAGCATGCAACTCAAGTGGAGAACTATTCAAGAATAGTTCTGCGCCCAAGCCAGGAACAACAATCATTAACTTCTCCTGACCGACCAGACCCAAGTGGTCATTCATTTGTAGGTTATGGCAAATGAAATTATTAGTTACCCAATAAAAGTGTCATATTGGTACAGAGAACAATATTTGTAAGTTCGAAGCTCTTTGACCTGAATGGAAAGACTTGGAAATATAACTGACTGATTCTAGACCAATCACAACCCTATTTTTTCTTCTTAGGTAAGTAAAAACCAAAAGGTCCTGAAGTGCTTTAATTGTAAATCTGGGGACTAAAGTTGTGATAACCCTTAAACACTTGAATGTAAAGTACAATGTTTCTCAGAGCACGAGACGCAAATGAAAAACACATATTGATAAATTTGGTTCAACCTTTGGTGACCTACTGCTGTCATCTTGATATTCTTCTTTCCTTTTTCTAAATCCCCCCCCCCCCCCCCCTCTTTGCTGTAATTATATCCTGATATATTAAGGTAAAAGCTGTGTTTTATAAATAAAAAATAGCAGAAGGTGCAGTACTGCTTGGAATGAGCCCATGCTGATTTTCCGAACGCCTAAATCCATAGGTCCTGTTACATTCCTTCTTTATCATAGTGTGGCTTCTCCATTTTTTAGTTGCCAACTAGGCATGCATTTACTGCGACTGGGATCCCTCATCCCTGTGCATCATTGGTTTGACATGTCTCTTTTTCATTCTCCTTTTGAACTGATGAGGAGTGTAACTAGTAATTCATTGCGTTCCTTTGCTGCTAGAAAATGAACTAAGAGGATCTTATCTAAGGTATTAGACTTAGCTGGTCACAGTTTTGATTGTTGTCGGTAGCAAATTTAGTTGCTTGAGCTCTTCACTTTTTATGTCATATTGAGCCTGTGTTTTCTATTATTTAAACTGTTTGCAGGTCAAAAATATTACTATAACTCACAGACTAATGTATCACAATGGGAACATCCTTCTAAACCACAGCAGGTTGCCATTCAGCACCATGATGGAACAGTCACCAACAATGCAACTAATGTAACTTGGGTTGACCAAGCTTCCACATTCCAGAGATGCATTGAATGTGGGGGATGGGGTGTGGGGCTTGTACAGTCATGGGGTTACTGCAAACATTGCACTCGGTATGTTGTCTTTGCATATATTTTTCCTTTTGACATTTTTGTGTTTATTTGTCTCGCCTTTGTTTCCGTTTAATGCTACTGCATATGAGTACTTTTGCTCGAGTAAGATTTCCAATGGAACTTAAACTTATAGTGCAACTTTTAGGGTTTTCTTGTTTTTGCCCCTTATTTACTTGTCAATTCACTGCACTGTCTATATGTGCAGTCCAACATTTACCACATGCAGTTGACTTAGAAGGGTTCTTTGAGTTTAGTGTTCTCGGTTTTGATGTAAAAATTTGAGTATCCAGGAAAGGAGTGGAATGACAGTGGAAAGGAGAAATAGGATCACCCTGCTTCAACCCCCTATCTGTGGGAAAAAATACCAGCAGCTTTGTTGGTCAATGTTTTGGAAATTAGTGTCCCTAGGAAAACAAATTCTTTAAAAGTGTGGAAAATGACAGTGGAAGTAGGGCAGGGAAAGCAGAGGAGCAAAGTAACATGCCCTATGAGATAGGTGATAGCGGACACATGGATTTATGGAAGGGGTGAGGGTGGAAAGTTACAAACAGTACTGCTCCTTTTGGGTGCAAGCTGTGGAGAAATATCTTGAAAGGCTGAGGATCTTGAGTTGGTAGAAATTTCATGATTCGGAGATGGAAGAATTGCAAAACTTGCTTGAGATGCCTACAAACAAACTCTACCCTTAGAAATTCAGGATTCTTGTAGGTGGGAGGCAGGAGCTAGGCAATGGTGGTTGTTTCTCAGTAAAGTGTAATTATGCCTAGATTCTCGCAGGAGATGAGATGGCAGCATGATGCAGTTTGAATTTGAAGGGCACTAAGAAAAGAATGTTTCTTCATATGGCTGGCAACTAGAAGAGCAATTTTGAGTTTTTGACAACTGAGAATCCGAGGAAAAGAAGGTTCACCTTTGTTGGTGCTTTTTGTGCAAAAAACCAGAAAAGGATGTGGATCACCTTCTACTACATTGTCAGATTGCTTCAAGGTTAGAGTGGGTGATCTGAGATGGTTTGAATTCCTGCAGATTATGCTGGAGAGTTAACATGAACTTTGTTTAGTTGGGCTAGAAGATGGAAGGGAAGGCCCAAAACAGGGGATGTTGCTCCATTAGCTCTTATGTGAGTAGTGTGGCGAGAAAGAAATAGAAGAAATTTTGAAGGAGTTGAACATGATTTTGTATATTTGCTGATTAGCCTTTTTCCTATTTAATGTTTAGTGTACCCATGAGATTCCCATTTGTACATGAATGGGTGGACATATTGGAGAACCATTTTTTTTGGCTCTCTTTTTTGGTAAACTACTTGTATACATGATTTTTTTCCCTTTTATTAAAATGAAATTATTCCTTGATAACACAACAAGTTCCATATGTGGCAATTCAATCCTCCCTAGTGTTTTGGACGTCGAAAGGCGATAAAAGGCGACAAGGGTCTGCCTCGCCACGAGGCGAGGCGAACGGCGAGGCGCTCGCCTTTTTTGAAGTGCGGCACCCTTTAATACCAAAAAATTAAAATATTTAATTGCATATGTAAATAATCAAACAATAACATATTAACAATTTTTTCAATTCAAAAAGTAAAAATAGATAGTACATACTAAAAGTCTAGAACTTGAATGAGAAAGAAAAGAACAAAAGTCAAAACAAAGGTAGAAGTGACTCAAGTCTGAAGAAGAAAAGAAGAAATATGTATTATGTTAACTTTCTCAAAAAAAGAAGAAATATGTATTGGTTAGACTTTGGAGTCACCGGAAAAGCCTGGCTAGTTGCCGGAGGAGTCTTGTAAAAAATCCTAAGATTACCTTTTAACTTTTAAAACCCTAGATTGGTCGCCTTTTTTTTAAGAAAATACAAAAGGCGACACCTTTCTAGCCTTTCTCGCCCCTTGCCTCTAGCCTTTTGTCGTCATAGCGTCACCTTTTGAAGATCGCCTCGCCACAAAGCTAAAAGGCGATGAAGGGTCGCCTCGCCTTGCCTCTTGCCATTGGCGACGAGGCGATCGCCTTTCACAACACTGTCCTCCCCATCCCCTGACTCACCAAATCGGACTCCAACCCCCATAGCCTCTCACCTCCACCACCCCCACACTCCTACTCCCTACCTCCACCTCCATAGTATTTTCCTAGATTTTATATAAATGCTTCTGAAATAAATTTTTTCTGCTTACTTAACAAACACTAGAAATTAAGTAAGAAAATCACTACTTTCCAAGAATTCCTAGAATTAGACCACATTTGAGAGGGCTTGTAGATCTTAACTAAATAAATTAAAGCATTCCTTGGCTCATTGCTAAGCATTTGAAGTAGTAGTTTGCTCAATTCAATGATCATAATTATCTAGGATGCATCATTCGTCTGAACATTGATATCGTTCTGAATGCAGAGTTCTCAATCTTCCTCAAAGCCAGTATGTGTCAGCAAATGTGGAGAGACAACAACAAACTTCTGGGGATGCAGGTGTCACAGAAGACTCTGAAAAAAAGTTTCAGAGGCAGAGGTATGCCTTCTATTCACAGATCATATCTCTATAATTTTATTCAGCTTTGCTGGTACACTAAGATGTTGTTTAAAGAGAACCCATGCAATTCTTGGTTCTGTTTGCTATTATTAAGCCTCTCCTTATCCCTCTTTCTTCCCAACTTGTTTGTTTGAGAGGAACTGATAGGAACTAAGCCAGAGGATATTAAAGTTACGCATCACATCCTGATTCTGCATAGTTGGTGTCTCATTAGTTTCTGACAGTCTTCCAGATATGTGTGCATCCCACTATGAATCCAGTCCTTGATGTTGCATTAGTCTTTTTTGTCTATGGACTATGATAGCGATGCTTTATTTTTGTCATATGGAATCCATGTATGTTAGTTTTGCACTTTAGTAGTGATGCATCATCATGCCAGTTGGTGAATGAACTAAATTCTTTGTCCTTCTAAACAATAAATTAATAAATGTTTTTATCTTTACATTCTGCCTTATTACTATTTTGGAACTTATATTGGTGAAATACAGTAGATATAGATGACAGTGGAAGTAATTTTCCTTGAAAACTAGCTGCTCTTGTTTATCATGCTGAATTTTCATACTTGTTTTATTACCACTATGGGTAAGCAGTTTGTCAGGTAAATGATGAATAACATAGATGATGTCACCAATGGAGAAAAAAGGTGGAGCTCAGAGGGAGGAGTGAAAAAATAAGGAGAAAAAATTAAAAAAAGTATTAGTAATTAACTACCACTGAGACTAGCTAAGGGGAAACTGTTCACTACACTAATGAAACTAATTGAGAATTCTATTTAACTAAGTTCATGCATATAGATCAAGGAGGCAAAATGAAAGGAGAATCTTTTCAATTTTCAAAAGTCAATTATCTGATCATTTGGACTGCAGGTCTAGTTTCAAACCACCAATGAGTAAAAGCAACAAAAAAGACAAACGGAAACGCACAAATGATGAGGATGATGAATTGGATCCTATGGATCCAAGCTCTTATTCGGATGCTCCTAGGGGTGGTTGGTGCGTATTCGAAGGCTGTTGCCCTCTGCTGCTTGTGTCCACTTGCATGGTTGTGCATTTTGCAGATTTTAGAAGTTCTGAAGTTATTAACTGAGAGTTTCTTTTATTGCTGACTCTCTAGGGTTGTAGGTCTCAAAGGAGTGCAACCACGGGCAGCAGATACCACTGCAACGGTATGTTGACTGCTTTTCAAGTTAATTAGTAAGGCTTAACTTGTCTTAACTTCTAATATTGTGTTCATTTTTAAGAAAACATTTTTATTTCATCACAAGAGATGGTGATACACCCTTTTAATACATAAACTTCTAGAGGCTCCAAAAAGAATGTAACCTGACTTCCACAGAGAAAGTAAAGGGAAAAAGTAAGACCTACAAGATTGTAGCCTGCAAACAGAAGAATTCCACTATGATACCGTGTGTACTGGGATATACTTTATCGAATTAATTACTTAGTTTTCCTATGGTCAAATACATACTTTCAAGGCTAATAACTCTCGAGGCAAAATAGGAAGAATAGTGTAATTGATGCATAAGTTTTGTGAAATGAAAAATATTAAGGAACATTTTAAGGACGACATAAATAGGAACAGGGGGAGTATATAATATTAGGAATTCAAAACTTTTGATGAGGGATCATATTTCTTTGTAATTTCTTTTAGGTGTTCCGTCAACACTAAATCGATCAAATTACAAGGAATGCAGAAAAAAGATACTCGTAACAGAATTTCTCTGTTTGCAGTTTCTTGAGAACTTCGTCCATGTGTGTCTATAAGAAGTATTGGATAAGGATACATATTTGATGTGTGGAGAGCATGCTATCAGTTGTCAATTAGTAACGTTTCATTGTCGAAGTATTTATATCTTTGAGTGCCATTGGCTAAAAACAGAATCACGTGGAAAATTCTGTTCAAAAGTAAAGTTAACTCATTGATATTGCCATTTGCACTAATCTTGATTTGGTTTATCTTTATTGCCATGGTATGGAAAACACTCATGGCTCTCTTTATAAGGTTTCATCCTTCTGTTGCAGACATCAGTCGCTTCCTTATATCCAATTTCCTGCTTTATAAATATGCTTTTATTCCTTGTATGCCTTTTAACTTAAAATGATATCTTTCCGGTTCTTCAAATTTCAGGGTCCTCTCTTTCAGCAGCGCCCTTATCCATCTCCTGGAGCAGTCTTGCGTAAAAATGCTGAAATTGCTTCTCAAAGGAAAAATACTAAGTCGATTCTGACCCCTATATCCAAGAGAGGTGATGGTAGTGATGGACTGGGTGATGCTGATTGAAGAATTTAAGCCATTGTGTTATATTTAACTTTAAAGTAAGTTCACCCACCAACCCATCCAACCCCAGACAAGTCTTGACATTGTCAGATTGAATTTGGTTGCTGCATGTTTTACTATGAAATCATTTTTTCTTATTTCAGTGAGGATTCACAGAAAGGGAACTTTTCCCAGTTGAAGTTGCTGCACCACAAGGCGCTAGACATTATTTCCTTTTCTTCTTGACGTACTGCTGAAAGAGTTTCATCCTAAAATGCTATAGGCATGTAGAACATATAATCTGCAGTTGAAATGCTAGCGTCTAAATTCCTTCTTCTTCGTCTTCTTCAGAAAAGACTTCCAAACTTCATAAACAGGGACTGCTGTAGGAGCATAATATTTATTGTAATGTTTGGCATACGGTTCCTGTAACCAGAGAATTGAGTAGTTTTTTTTTTCTTCTTTTTTGAGAAAGAGATGTCATGAAAAGGAAAAAAATTGAGTTCTCTACAGTTGTTCGAAGTTGGAACACTTGGATCCTACCGTGTGTTCACCTCTTATATAATTTGTTTTACTATATTATTCTAAAAAGGGAGCTTTCATTTAATATTTAATTTTGAGGTGAGGGTCGCGGAAATCACCTTTCTACCTCTCAAGTTAGGGGTTAAGGTCTCCGTATATACTATCCCTCTCCATATTCTACTTGTGTGATGACACTGAGTACGATATTGTTCATTTAACGTTTTGCTTATACCACTGGGATCCTACTGTGTGTTTACTTCTTTTCTAGTTCATTCTTTTTCGTTTGATTTCTCAGACGACGTTCGGAATCTATGGAGTTCCAATTAAATCTGGATGGTGTACTATAGCGTCTATTTGTAGTTGACATATAATTTTCTCTATATCTAATATTCGAACTTGAAATTTCTAATTGAGGGTGGAACGATTTTACCACTGCACACCACAATCGATATTGGTTTCTAGTACATTCTTGTTTGGTCTTATGTAGTGAGGACATAACTACCATATATTTAAAGTATTGGTAGCGATAAAGCTAGAATTTTCACCCAAACCTCGAGACTTACCTCCACCCCTTGCTCATATGACTATAAGAGATATGATAATAACTTCTATATTTGCGTTTTTCAGAAAGGTAATACATTATATGACCTGTTTGATGATACTTTTATTTTTTTAAAACAATTTTTTATTATTTAAAAATTAAAATCCTAAATTTTTGTATTTTAAAATTGGAAAGCATGTCCTAATATAATTTCAACTTAATTTTCCTCTTTGAAAAAAATAAAAAATGAAAAATCAAATTAATACAATTTTCATGATCTTGTAAGTTCAATTAAATTTAGTTTCGCGCCAAAATAATCTAAAATAAAATACTTTTTAACTACGACACTCCAAAAAATAGTTAACACTCCGCCGCACAAATCAAGTTAGTTATTTTCATTTCAATCACATTTACCATTTTTCCTCTTTTCCCGCCCCCATACATACAGCTTCAAACTCCATAATCAACACTTCAAATTGAAGCTTGAAATTTATGATAATTAGACACGAACTCAAAATCCGGGTATTGTTGAAATGATCCTTTGTTTGTTGTTGAGATAAGCAACACTATAAGAATTTCGACTTCAAGTAATCGATACGAAGAATCTTGAAATTCAAATTTGGATTATACTAACCCAGATATCGAGATACCAAAGTTATTGATTTGTTGTAGTGATTTTTCTGGTGAAGAATTGGAGTTTAGTAGTTAGTTTTCCCCCCTGAATGGCAGCGTATTGTCCATACCGGTTTGGTATAGGTCGGACAGCGGTAATTCATCTTCGTCAGCTAAGATGTGGAAAGATTTCAAGGTTTGGAATTGGTTCTTCATATTCATATGGGTCTGTGTTGCGGAGGAACCTCAATTCTGTTGAAAGGCAAACAAGGAAGCTTGTTGTCGGTGCTGATCTCTCCAATGCGTTCTCTGTTAACATTGGCTTGGATTCTCAGGTTGGTGTTCGTGTTTTTGCTTTAATTAATCAATATCTATAAAGTTGTGGAGAGAATTAGTTGTGAAAACAGAAATGTAGTCAACTCCCACTTATTCCCCTGTAATTCAAGTTTGATTTCTGTCATTTAAAGCTTTGGATATTTTGCCCTGTTATTTTGTTAATTAGCTGGTTGTGAGGATATGACTCTTCATAAAATGATTTTTTATAGGAGGGTGTGGAGGGTTGGGTATTCGGGTGGAAGGCTAGTATTAAATAGTTTTGCATCTGGTCTCTCCGGCTAGAACTATTAGTATTGTTTTACTATTTCCGTATTTCTCACTCTTAGTTTTCTAGTACTACTTTTGTCTTGTATGCCCTCTATTTTCTTACTATCGTGCTATTGTTGCTGCTTATGAATAAATGTTATGTCTTACTTTCTTTGAGCCGAGGGTCTATTGGAACCTCTCTACCTGACAAGGTAGAAGGGTAAGGTTTGCATACACTCTACCCTTCCTCCCCAGACCCCACTTGTGACTATATTGGATATGTTGTTGTTAGCTGGCTGCATTGACGGTGATAGAAAGGGTTGGTATTGGAAGCTTACCTTTCATCCTGCATTTCTTGCTTGAAATCTACTAGTCATTTTACAGGCTGATAAGTCTTCAAATGAGAGACTTGAAATTATCTTTCAGTTCACTTCATGTAAGATATACCAAGGTTGAACCTTAATGTGTCCTCGAATAGGAAGTAAAAGAAGAGAGAGATGAACTCTAAGCAGAAGTAGGAATGTGTGTATTAGTATGTGTTCCTTCCTATCTATATTGAATCTAATTACCAACCAATGCTCTTTTTTCCGTGGATTGCATATAGTGGATGAAACACAAAAATGATGGGCTTGGGTCTCTAGCTATTTTCTTTCCCCCCACAATAATGTGGCTTATTGCCTGTTTCATTATTTTGGTGTGTCTTGTATAGACTGATATAAAAGCCAAGTGTTTCTTGTTTGCAGCAACTTAGTTGATTATTTTATTTCTTAAGCAAAATCAACGTTTGCACACACATCTTTCAACTATGTTATTGTTGTTGTTACCTCTCATTTTTGTTTCTAATTAGTTCAGCATTTTTATGTTTTTGCTTTCTTTTTATCATTGTTTATTTACTGATCGGGGATGGTTTATTTTTTATCTTTTTTTTGATAAGTTGTGATCCCGGATGGTTTCTGCTCAGTTTTTATTTTTATTTTTATTTTGCGATATAAATAACCTAATTGATAAAAGAAGGGACTATCCTGTATACTAGGGGTATCATAAAGTTCTAAATAATTTCTGTCTACTTGAATAGTTGTTGGTTTGAACTTCATGAGTTAGCTAACTGTTTTCCTGAAATTTGTACTCCTCAGCCCCGTGGTATATCAAAGTTACCCTGGATTGGCCCTCTACCTGGGGACATTGCTGAGATAGAAGCATATTGTAGAATCCTTCGAGCTGCCGAACAACTTCATAACACATTAATGGACACACTATGCAATCCAGTGACTGGTGAATGTTGTATCTCATATGATGTGCCCTCAGAAGATAAACATTTACTGGAGGACAAAATAGCTTCTGTTCTAGGATGCATGGTATGTCTTCTCAACAAAGGGAGGGAGGATGTCCTATCAAGGAGATCCTTGATAATCAACATATGTAGTGATTTTGATGAGCATGAAATGGATGATGAGCTTCCTCCACTAGCTTTTTTCAGAGGTGAAATGAAGAGGTATTGTGAGAGCTTGCATGTTGCTCTTGAAAACTTTTTAACACCTGATGATCCTAGGAGCATTGCTGTATGGAGAAAGCTGCAAAGGCTGAAGAATGTATGTTATGATTCTGGATTTTCCCGTGGAGATGATCATCCCTGCCATGCATTGTTTGCTAACTGGGATCCTGTTCATTTTTCATCGGAAGAAGTGACAGAGTCTGCAAGTTCTGAGGTTGCTTTTTGGAGAGGTGGCCAGGTAACTGAAGAAGGTCTTAGATGGCTGTTGGAGAGAGGGTTCAAAACTATTATAGATCTCAGAGCTGAGACCATAAAGGACAACTTCTATGAAAAAGTTCTGGATGAAGCCATTTTCTCTGGAGATATTGAAGTTCTTAAACTTCCTGTTGAAGTTGGCACAACACCTTCAGTGCAGCAGGTTGAGAAGTTCGCAGCAATGGTCTCTGATGTATACAGCAAACCCATTTATCTCCACAGCAGGGAAGGAGTTTGGAGGACATCAGTTATGGTCTCTAAATGGAGACAATACATGACTCTATACACACCACACATTGTGCCTAATGCGAATAAGAATGTCCCCTCCAGTGGGAATCCATTGTGTGGTAGTAGTGGAACGCAGGCGGTAGGCTCTCTACCTAACTCAGAAGAAAATGAAACTCTTACTTATGAAGGTGTTTATGTGACTGATCATGAAAGGACACTACCGACAAGATCAAACAACAAAACTTCTTCTGGGGAACTTCTTAGACAAATTCCTGAAGCTAGGGAGAACATTCAGGCCCCCAAACCTTCAGTTGATGCTAACATGGAGCTAATCGAAGGAAATATGTGCACGTCCTCAACTGGTGTAGTAAGAGTGCAGTCCAGAAAGAAGGCAGAATCTTCCTTGGCCTTCACTGATCCTAGCACCCAGCCACAAATGCTTAAATGGATATCCAGGCCAAAGACCGTTCTCCTTCTAAAGAAGCTGGGACAAGAACTTTTGGAAGAAGCCAAAGAGGTGCTTACCAGTTATTATTAATTGACTTGGACTCTGTTTGACTACTCTGTTAATGCTGGGTATGCTCTCCCTGTTTATTTTCCCTGAGGATGCATACAGTTATCAGTATGTTAAATGGAGCTGCTAATTTACTCTTGCAAGGCTCACATTTGTGTTTACTACAATTGAAAGGAAGACCCTCAAAGTTCCCTTGAGAGTAAGACATCTATTTTGGCTCATTTGAAATTTCTGTGCTACAAAATCATCTTATCTACTTTCTGAACTCTTATGTATATATCTTGAAAAATCCAGGCTGAGAGATCAAATAGGTCTACTTGCTCCTGTTTATTCTTTATCAGCAATTAGAGTAAAAAGAATATGCTCAACATATGTTCCTTTGTCATACTAGCCCATCAGTATATACAAACACGTTACAGAACCTGCCGTTAATTTGTGAATGTACATTTTAGTGACTGTCAATCATCTATAATATGAGTTCATCTTATTACTGTCCAATTTTGAATCCGCCAACCAAATTGAGAAAGGAAAATAAGACCATTAATTTTCTCTAGTCATTTTGGATCTTCTTGTCCACTAATTTCATCCCTCCTACATCGTGAATTTGAATGTGTCATGCAAGTCACTTCTTAATTTAGCCCAATCGAATCTTGGTTAGCTTATTGTTTCATTTTGAGAACATATAATTTCAATTTTTTGTGCATAGCTCTATGATTCATGTTTGGAACTTATATTTGAAGGTTCCATATTTCAGAAGATATGCACTTCTAGCATTTCAGCATGCTTATACAGTAGAAACCATGTCCTTATAATATCTGATTTTACATTTATTTTAGATAAAGCATCTCAGACAAGTAGTTTACTATCTCATAGTTGTAACTCATTTGCTTTTCTATTTCATTCTTCTTTGAAGGTTGCTTCTTTCCTGTATTACCAAGAGAAAATGAATGTTCTTGTTGAATCGGAGGTGCATGATATATTTGCTCGAATTCCAGGCTTCGAGTTTGTTCAGACCTTTTATAGTCAACATACTAGGTGGGATGACTCATAAATGTATTGCAGATAGTTTTTTTTTTTTTTGGGTCTCGTTTCACTTCTTTTACTTCACGAAAAGATGCTAACCTTGTCTGATGTACCTAATGCAGTGATCTTCGTGAAAGGGTTGATTTTGTTGCCTGCCTAGGAGGAGATGGAGTTATACTCCATGCTACAAGATTATTTCGAGGTGCTATCCCACCTGTTGTGTCATTTAATCTAGGATCCCTTGGATTTCTCACTTCCCACACAGTATGCTTCCTGACTGACAATGTTACGATTTAGCTCTTAATTCACTTGGAAAGTCTCTCCTCTTAATTTTTCTTATTAATCTATACAGTTTGAGGATTATAAGAAGGATCTAAGACAAGTCATTCGTGGGGATGGAACTCTGGTTCGTGTCTATATAACTCCGCGAATGCGTCTTCAATGTGAAATATTCAGAAATGGGAAAGCAATGCCTGGAAAGGTGTTTGATGTCCTAAATGAAGTTGTAGTTGATCGTGGTTCTAATCCATATCTCTCCAAAATTGAGTGTTATGAACATGACCGCCTCATTGCAAAGGTGCATTTTCGTAAAGCACTCCCAGCCACCCCATTGCCCTTTCAGAAGAACAAAAGAGTCCCACTTTTCATATTTCAGGCTTTATAGATCTTCCAAGACAACTTTTTTATTTCAAAAAGCATCCACTTGATTAGGGAACTAAAGAATATGGAGATAACTGACGCCAGTTTGTGTTATTTTGCAGGTGCAAGCTGATGGAGTCATAGTAGCTACACCAACTGGAAGTACAGCTTATTCTACGGCTGCTGGAGGTTCCATGGTACCTATTATCTCTGAAAGATGTGAACTTTTTAATTTACATGAATAAAATTGAGCATAGTGTAATGAGTGATATCCAAAGCAAAGAATAAGTTAAAGCTGAATTTCAGAACTAGCGTAAATTGTGAGGGCTTCACGGTTTGAGCAGTTTGTTGTGGCAATAATGAACTACTGAAAAAGAACCACAGAGAAGCAGTACACTCTTCATTCCGTTCTCAAGAAGAAATAGGAGAAGAAGATGTAAGGGGAAGAAAGAAGAGTGCATTATTCACTTAATACTAAAGATATAGAAGTTTCATTACATATTTTAAGAGCTATTGGTAGAAGCAGTGATTCCTCCGGTCAATAGTAAAATCTTGATGTGGAATGGGGGTTGGGGGGGGGGGGGGGGGAATGCAACAGATACTGAAGTTGGAATAGATAAAAAGATCACTTTGAAGATGTGGAAGAAAGCTGCTAAGTTAGTCGCAGAAGAGCTCCTGAATAAAAACCTACTATTAATTTTTTCTGGAAAAGGTTGAAAACTTATCATTGTTTTCCAGAAAAAAACTGATGGCAAGCTTCTTTGTGTGGTTCTGTATTCAGTGGTATTGATGTTATGGTTCTTGGCTCCTTGTTAATCTAACATTGATCAAGTGGTGTACTTCTTTCCACTTCCTATTTATTATTCATGATGATAAAGCAATAAATGCATAATCTTGTTTGGGGTTCCTATTTATTATACTGATTGAGAATATTAGTGGAGATCATAAAATTATTTCATAAAATGTCACTCATAGTGTTAATTTATGCAATGAGTCCGTAACTTGCAGCACTCAATCACGTTATCAGCAAGTATGAACTTTTTTTTGGCATCCAAAGCAAATTGGTCGAACTATGTTAAACAGATGAGTTTTCAGTGTACTGCTGAAGTTTTAGCTTTGTGAAGACTTCCCTCTGATTCTTTCATCCCATTCACTCAATCTAGAAATTGCATCTTGTAGTAAGATGGTTTTGCTATAGATTAATTTATAAATTTTGGAAGTTGGATGTTTATTATTCATTTAATTGATGATGAAGCATCCTTCAAATGTGTGCTCCTTCCTGGTCAATGTAGTTTATTGTTTCGTCTTGACCAAGTGGTTGCTAGAATAGAATATCAGTATATCACAAGGAAATTAATGTCATGCAGGTGCACCCAAATGTTCCTTGCATGCTCTTCACACCAATCTGCCCCCACACGCTCTCATCCAGACCTGTCATTTTTCCCGACTCTGCAAAGCTGGAACTGAAGGTGACTTTCTCAGTTAATATCTTAATAGTCATAAAATAATTTCTCTTAATTACTGGTGCTAGTAGCTTGATGTTTGTTCATGCTTTCTGGAAGTGATACTTAATGGACCTAATTTCTAACTAATAAGCCCTATACTGAATTCCTTAACTGAATTGGAAAGTATTAGAAAAAAATTTGGGAAGAATAATAATTGAAAAAAATATTTGAGAAGAATATAGGAGCACTTTTGTATCTTGGTCATTATTGATCTCTTAACACAGGACTCTTGGTCATTAGTGATCTCTTAACACAGGATCCAGAGTTCTATGCTTTAGGAGGATGTCTTGAACTATGCGATAACAAATCCCTGGAAGTGGGATGATTCTTCTTTATTCAACTTTTACTTGTCAATGTCTTTTGTTTGTCTCCTGGTCATTGGTTCAATGACTAAGGTAGAAACATGGAACGTGTTCTAGCCGCTTTTTGAATCCTTACTAGTGAACCTAGAAGAGTTGAAGGATGGACCCATTGATAGAAACAAATGGATTGATCAGTTGTGCAAAAATAGACAACTTATTTTAAGGATGGCATTCGTTGGTTTCAAAAGACTGAATGATGAGGAATAATAAAAGAGGAATCAAACTAGAAGTAAACAGATGTAATGCAGGTGCGCCCAAATGTTCCATCATACAGAGTTTCTTATGATGGAACAGTGTTTTCTTATGCAGACACTAAGTCCGCTTCTGAAAGCACAATGATTTGATGATGCATTCTGATAATGCTTGTCCAACTGTAGTTGGTATACAGATACCAGAGAAAAAAAGACAACTGCTCACATACATAATATACACAATGGAGAAACTCTTTGGGGCTTTAGGCTCAGAAGAACTCTACAGAACTAGGAACGATGTATTCCAAAACCTTATCACTTTATTATATAAATGGATATCTCACAAATGGACCAAGATACAGTGAGATGGAAAGAAAAAAATAATGGTGCTTGTTTGAAACTATAGTTTAGGAAAAAGGTGCATTTCCATATTCTTAACTTCGAATTTTATTACTTCGACAAAAAATTTCTCTTTCACTTGGCAAGTAACTGAGGGCTATTCTCATAGCCGCAATTTGATAAAGAATATAACAAATGCGTGTGTAAATGTTGGACCAGCTATGCTTGATTTGGAAGGTAGAGAGCCAGTTAAGGTGGATTATGGTGGATAATGCAGAATTTGTCTGCATAATGGGAGAAAAGTCTGCCACAATAATGACTTTACCTTTATAAAGAAAAAGTCTGCCACAATAATGCCACTATTTGTTCAGCTAGACCTTCACAATGATGAAAAGAAGAGGCAGGATATTGAATGTAGCATCATTGTCGCTTATGTAATTAGTTTGGACAGAGAAAATGAATGTTTAGAAGGGATAGAATATACTTTAGTACAAATGAGGACTAGGTCTTCTACATGCCAATCGATGTCTCTTTGTAGAGAAACATATTCTTGTATAGGTTCTTTATTTGTACATTGGGATATTCTCTCATAACATCAACATCTTTTTTCTTCTTCTAGAATGTGTGTCCTTTCTTTTGCTGCTTCTGATCTTGGACTTCTATTTGACTTCTCGTCTACTCCGTGGGGAAGTTACTAATACAGTTAAATATTATATTGAATGTTGCTAGTCAATTCATTTTTATGGCTGATTTATCAAAATCAGAAGTTGAAAATCAATTTTATGATATGAGTAATTTCTTATTGCTGTTCAAATTTGCATTTCAATGATGTTCATTTTGAGTTGTTTGATTATTATTGTCAATAATGAAGGATGGATGTTGAAATTAGTAATTTCAATTGCAATATAATGTTTTATGTTGTAGTTTGTTTGTACTAGATAGTTTTAAGTAATTCATTAAGTGAGAGCTTCCTTTGAGGAAGTGTGTGCTTTGCTTGCCAGTTTTCACTTATAGCCCCATATGTGCTGTCTGTTTTTGCATTTTTTCTGTAAAAACGCATCTTCCAGTTCACATATTTGAAGCACCATATGGAACTACTAATACTTTGAAACTGAAAAGACAAACAGAAGCTACAACCTCTCCCTTTATTTCTTTAAATGCTTCTGAATATGTGCTTGAGTTTAATAGGCCATATTAGAATATGTACTAGTCAATATTCTTAAATGGAGATTGACATGATTCCTGAGTTACTTTAAGTTTCTTATGATACTTTAATTTATTGTCCGAATCGAGTACTATTGGTGCAAAAGCCTGTATACAACTATCTTATTTGACAATTGAATACAACCCTGATGAATGTGCATGCCCAATTTATTGATGCCCACTATTATATCCTGTTTCATTGAAACCTTGATGAATGCATCTTTTGATGTAACACCATGAAATCTCTGTAATTTCATCGAGTTGTGTATAGTAGGAATCCTAGTCCCAACTGCTTCTTTCTGAACTGTTAGTTCTGTTCTGGATGTCATTTCATACTATTTGTTAGAAGCTCAAGTTATTTGCGTGTGAACAGATTCCAGATGATGCACGCGACAATGCTTGGGTCTCCTTTGATGGGAAGAGAAGACAAGAACTGTTGAGAGGAGATTCTGTTCGAATATGTGTGAGCCCTCATCCGCTTACTACAGTCAATAAGTATGACCAAACAGCTGATTGGTTCTCTAGCTTGACCCGTTGCCTGAATTGGAACCAAAGACTAGAACAGAAAGCACTCTGAAGCTAACTTGAACTATTTTTTTTAGTAACACAGTTAATATTACCATAGACAACTTGAACTATTCATACCCACATTTATGTTGAAAAAAAATTGTTCAGTCATATAAGAACAACTGGATTACAGAATATCCACTTTACAAAGTAGAAAATTCATTTTTGATAGAAGTGTGGCAGCTTCCTGTTGTTAAAGCATTGATGAGCTATTTTAGGTTGAGCAGATAATTTCCGTCAAGACTTTTGCTGTGCAGCCGGTTTGCCTTCACGGTCAATTCGACCCATTTTCAAAGTCAAACGAGCCTCAAAGCGCGCATGCCCCCATTTCGTTGATTTTAGCACACAATTTTTTTGATGATCCGGATTCCGAAGTCAAAATGCCGAAAATTTTTGTGGACGTCCGTCAAGAGCTTGGTTATGCAGCCGGTTGGCCCCCACGGCCAGTCCGACCCATTTTGAACGTCAAACAAGCAGGGAAGCGCGCATAACCCCATTTCGACGATTTTCGTGTGCTATAGCACACCATTTTTTTGGTGATCCGGATGCCAACGTCAAAAATATCAAAATTTTTTGCGGACATCCGTGAAGACCTTGGCTATGCAGCCGGTTGGCCCTCACAGCCAGTCCGACCCATTTTCGAGGTCAAACGAGCCAAGAAGCGCGCATACCCCCTATTTCGATGATTTTCGTGTGCTATAGGACACCATTTTTTTGGATATCTGGATTACGAAGTCAAAAATGCCAAAAAATTTTGAAGACGTCCGTCAACACCTTGGCTATGCAGCCGGTTATCCCTCACGGCCAGTACGACCCATTTTGAAGTTCAAACGAGCTCTGAAGCACGCATACCCCCCAATTTGATGATTTTCGTGTGCTATAGCATACCATTTTTTGGTGATCCGGATTCCGACGTCAAAAATGCCAAAAAATTTTGTGGACGTCCGTCAAGGCCTTTTCTATGCATTCAGTTTGCTCTCACGGCCAGTCCGACCCGTTTTCAAGATCAAACGAGCCCCGCAACCCGTATTCCCCCAATTTCGATGATTTTCGTGTGCTATAGCACACCATTTTTTTGGAGATCCGATTCTGATGTAAAAAAATTCCAAATTTTTTTGTGGACGTCCGTCAAGACCTTGGCTATGCAGCCAGTTGGTCTTCACGGCCATTCCGACCTATTTTCAAGGTCAAACGAGCTCCGAAGCGCGCATAACCCCCAATTCGCCGATTTTCATGTGCTATCACACATCATTTTTTTGGAGATCCGGATTTCGACGTAAAAAATACAAATATTTTTTTTGGACACCCATCAAGACCTTTTCTATTCAGCCGGTTTTCCTATCGGCCAGTCCGACCCATTTTCAAGGTCAAAAGAGTCGTGAAGCGCGCACACCCCATATTTCATCTATTTTTGTGTGCTATAGCACACCATTTTTTTGATGATCCGGATTTCGACGTCAAAAAATGCCAAATTTTTTTATGGACGTCCGTGAAGACCTTGGATATGCAGCCGATTATCACTCACGCCTAGTCCGACCCATTTTCAAGGTCAAACTTAGCCTTGAAACTCGCCTACACCCCATTTCGTCGATTTTCGTGTGCTATATAACACCATTTTTTGGTGATATGAATTTTGACGTCAAAAATGCCGAAACCTTTTGTGGACGTCTGTCAACACCTTATTATGCAGCCGGTTGGCCCGCATGGCCAGTCCGACCCATTTTGTCAAACGAGTCCCGAAGCGCGCATACCCACCATTCGTCGATTTTCGTATGTTGTAGCACACCATTTTTTTGGTGATCCGAATTCAGACGTCAAAAATGCTGAAATTTTGGGTGACGTCCGAGAAGACCTTGGCTATGTAGCCTCTCATGGCCCGTCCGACCCATTTTCGAGGTCAAACGAGCACCCAAAGTGCGCATACCCCCAATTTCAACGATTTTCGTGTGCTATAGCACACCATTTTTTTGGAGATCCGTATTACGACATCAAAAATGCCAAATTTTTTTGTGGACGTCCGTCAACACCTTAACTATGTATCCGGTTGACCCTCACGGCTAGTCCGACCAATATTGAAGTTCAAACGAGCCTCGGAGCACGCATACCCCCTATTTCGACGATTTTCATGTGTTATAGCACACATAATTTTGGTGATCCAGATTACAACATAAAAAATGCTAAAAAATTTTGTGGACGTCTGTCTAGGCCTTTGCTATTCAATCGGATTATTCTCACGGCCAGTCCGACCCATTTTCAAGGTCAAATGAGCCCCGAAGCGCTTATACCCCTCTTTTCGATGATTTTTGTGTGCTATAGCACACCACTTTTTTGGAGATCCGGATTCCGATGTGAAAAATGCCAAAAATTTTAAGAACGTCCGTTGATACCTTGGTTTTGCATCCGGTTTGCCTTCATGTCCATTCCGAACAATTTTTAAGGTCAAACGAGCCCCGAAGCGCGCATACCCCCATTTCATTAATTTTCGTGTGCTATAGCACACCATTTTTTTGGAGATCCGATTCCGATGTTAAAAATTCTGAAATTTTTTGTGGACATCCGTCAAGACATTGTCTATGCAGCCGGTTGGTCCTCACGGTCATTACGACCCATTTTCAAGGTCAAACGAGCTCTGAAGCGCGCATAACCCCCAATTCGCCGATTTTCATGTGCTTTATAACACACCATTTTTTTGATGATCCGGATTCTGACGTCAAAAAATGCCAATTTTTTTTGTGGATGTCCGTGAAGACCTTGGATATGCAGTTAATTATCCCTCACGCCTAGTCCGACTCATTTTCAAGGTCAAACTTAGCCCCAAAATGCGCCTGCACCCCATTTCGTCAATTTTCGTGTGCTATAGCACACCATGCTTTTGGTGATCTGGATTCTGGCATCAAAAATGTCAAAACCTTTTGTAGACGTCCGTAAACACCTTAGCTATGCAGTCGGTTGTCCCCCACGGCCAGTCCGACCCATTTTGTAGGTCAAACAAGCCCGCGCTCATACCCCCAATTCGTCGATTTTCATGTGCTATAGCACACCATTTTTTTGGTGATCCGGATTCAAACGTTAAAAATGCAGTAATTTTTGTTGACGTCCGAGAAGACCTTGGCTATGCAGCCAGTTGACGATCACGACCCGTCCGACCCATTTTCAAGGTCAAACGAGCCCCGAAAGCACTCATACCCCCAATTTCAGCGATTTTTGTGTGCTATAGCATACCCTTTTTTTGGAGATCCGTATTAGGACGTCAAAAATGCCAAAAAATTTTGTGGACGTTCTTCAACACCTTATCTATGTATCCGGTTGACCCTCAGGTCTAGTTCGACCAATATTGAAGTTCAAACGAGCCCTGGAGCATGCATACCCCTTATTTCGAAGATTTTTGTGTGCTATAGCACACCATTTTTTGGTGATCTGGATTACGAATTCAAAAATGCCAAAAATTTTTGTGGACGTCCGTCAAGGTCTTTGCT